>NW_024070185.1:27468587-27540256 GCF_014754425.2 Oryx dammah
AGCATGGCTGTTTGCATCTGTGAGCTGCTATGTCAGGGAGCACTGCTGAGGCACCTGGCTCACTGTCAGGCTTCTCTTCTATTCTAGTCCTGGGCAGTCTCCTTGGACCTTTTCCTTTCTGTGTTCTTTTTTTTCTCCCACAAATACTGCCTCTCTCTTTTTCTTCTGTGTCCCCATGTCTTCCTCTTTCAGCCCAACGAAAAATAAGTCTGCAGGAAGTCTCCAAACTACTCAGATTGCAGGGGACATGAGGAAAGAACTCAATGTGTCTCCTTCCTGGAGGCCATAATCCCAGGACAAATGGCCACAAGCGTGTGGGGCCTCTTGCCTCGCGAGCTGGTGAGGAGCCATGAGTTGGGGGTGGTGGTGGTGCAAAAGACATCCTGTGTGTGTGTGCAAAGTCTCTTCAGATGCGTCCAACTCTTTGTGACCACAGGGACTATAGCCTGCCAGGCTCCTCTGACCATGAGATTCACCAGGCAGGAATACTGGAGTGGGTTGCCATTCCCTTCTCCAGGGGATCTTCCCAACCCAGGGATCGAACTCACATCTCCTGTGTCAGCAGGCAGGTTCTTTACCTCTAGAGCCACCTGGGAAGCCCTATGAGGATATCGTAGGAACAAAGCTCCCAATGTAGAGGGCTGCTAACCCCACCATGCCAAAAGGACTTCTCTGAGTACAGCTGTCATCAGGCGCTCCCGGCTCTTTGGAACCACCCCTGAAGGCTGCAAACATGCTTGGTGGGTCAGTTCAGTCGTTCAGTGATGTCTGAATCTTTGCAACTCCATGGACTGCAGCATGCCAGGCTTTCCTGTTCATCACCAACTCTCAGAACTTACTCAAACTCATGTGCATCGAAACAGTGATGCCATCCAATCATCTCAATATCTGTTGTCCCCTTCTCCTCCCCTGCCTCCAATCTCTCCCAGCATCAGGTGCTCTTCACATCAGGTGGCCAAAGGACTGGAGCTTCAGCTTCAGCATCAGTCCTTCCAATGAATATTCAGGACTGATTTCCTTTAGGATTGGCTGGTTTGATCTCCTTGCAGTCCAAGGGACTCTCAAGAGTCTTCTCCAACACCACAGTTCAAAAGCATCAATTCTTCAGCGCTTGGCTTTCCTTATGGTCCCTCTCACATCCATACATGACTACTGAAAAAACCATAGCTTTCACTAGATGGACTTTTGTCAGTGAAGTAATGTCTCTGCTCTTTAAAATGCTGTCTAGGTTTGTCATAGCTTTTCTTCCAAGGAGCAAGCGTCTTTTAATTTCATGGCTGTAGTCACCGCCCAGTGTGATTTTGGAGCCCAAGAAAATAAAGTCTGTTTCCATTGTTTCCCCATGTATTTGCTATGAAGTCGTGGGACTGGATGCCATGATCCTAGTTTTTTGAATGTTGCGTTTTAAGCCAGCATTTTCACTCTCCCCTTTCACCTTCATCAAGAAGCTCTTTAGTTCCTCTTCACTTTCTGCCATAAGGGTGGTGTCATCTGCCTATCTGAGGTTATTGATATTCCTCCTGGTAATCTTGATTCCAGCTTGTGCTTCATCCAGTCCAGCATTTCTCATGATGTACTCTGCATATAAGTTAAATAAGCAAGGTGACAATATACAGCCTTGATGTACTCTTTTCCCAATTTGGAATTAGTCCATTATTCCTTGTCCAGTTTTAACTGTTCCTTCTTGACCTACATACAGATTTCTCAGGAGGCAGGTAAGGTGGTCTGGTATTCCCAGCTCTCTAAGAATTTTCCAGTTTGTTGTGATTCACACAGTCCAAGTCTTTAGTGTAGTCAATGAAGCAGAAGTAAATGTTTTTCTGGAAATCTCTTGCTTTCTCTATGATCCAACGGATGTTGGCAATTTGATCTTTGGTTCCTCTGCCTTTTCTAAATCCAATTTGAACATCTGGAAGTTCTCAGTTCACACACTGTTGAAGCCTAGCTTGGAGAATTTGGGGCATTACTTTGCTAGTGTGTGAGATAAGTGCTGTTGTATAGTAGTTTGAACATTCTTTGGCATTGCCTTTCTTTGGGACTGGAAAGAAAAGTGACCTTTTCTAGTCCTGTGCCCACTGCTGAGTTTTCCAAATTTGCTGGCATACTGAGTATAGCACTTTAACAGCATCATCTTTTAGGGTTTGAAATAGCTCAGCTCTACTAGCTTTGTTCGTAGTGATGCTTCCTAAGGCCCACTTGACTTAGCACTCCAGGATGTCTGGCTCTAGGTAAGTGATCACACCATTTTGATTATATGGGTCATTAAGATCTTTTTTGTACAGTTCTTCTGTGTATTCCTGCCACCTATTCTTAATACCTTCTGCTTCAGTTAGGTCCATACTGTTTCTGTCCTTTATTGTACCATCTTTGCATAAAATGTTCCCTTGGTATCTCTAATTTTCTTGAAGAGATCTCTAGTCTTTCCCATTCTATTATTTTCCTCTATTTGTTTGCACTGATCACTTAGGAAGACTTTCTTATGTCTCCTTGCTATTCTTTGGAACTCCGCATTCAGATGGATGAATCTTTCCTTTTCTCTTTTGCCTTTTGCTTCTCTTCTTTTCTCAGCTATTTGTAAGGCCTCTTCAGACAACCATTTTGCCTTTTTGCATTTCTTCTTCTTGGGGATGGTTTTGATCACTGCCCCCTGTACAATGTCATGAACTTCTTTCTGTAGTTCTTCAGACACTCTATCAGATCTAATCCATTGAGTCTATTAGTTATTTCTACTGTATAATCATAAAGGATTTGATTTCTGTCATACCTGAATGGTCTAGTGATTTTCCCTTCTTTCTTCAATTTAAGTCTGAATTTTGCAGTAAGGAGTTCATGATCTGAGCCACAGTCAGCTACCAGTCTTGTTTTTTGCTGACTATATAGAGTTTCTTCATCTTCAGCTGCAAAGAATATAGTCAATGTGATTTAGCTATTGACTGTCTGGTGACATGCATGTGTAGAGTCTTCTCTTGTGTTGTTGGAAGAGGCTGTTTGCTATGACCAGTGTGTCCTCTTGGCAAAACTCTGTTAGCCTCTGCCCTCCTTCATTTTGTGTTCCAAGGCAAAACTTGCCTGTACTCCAGGTATGTCTTAACTTCCTACTTTTGCATTCTAGTCCCCGATGATGAAAAGGACATCTTATTTTGGTGTTAGTTCTAGAAGATCTTGTAGGTCTTCATAGAACTGTTCAACTTTAGCTTCTTTAGCATTACTGGTTGGGGCACAGACTTGGATTACTGATATTGAATGGTTTGCCTTGGAAATGAACTGAGATCATTTGGTCGTTATTGAGACTGCACCCAAATACTGCATTTGGACTCTTTTGTAGACTATGAGGGCTTCTCCATTTCTTCTAAGGGATTCTTGCCCACAGTAGTAGATATAATGGTCAGCTGAATTAAATTCCCCTATTCTGATCCATTTTAGCTCACTGATTCCTAAAATGTTTGATCACTTCCAATTTACTTGATTCATGGACCTAAAATTCCAGGTTCCTATGAAATATTCTTCTGTACAGCATGGGACTTTACTTCCATCACCAGTCACATCCACAGCTGGGCATTTTTGCTTTGGCTCAGCTTGGTGGGTAGAAGTCTTTAACATGGGTTCCTTCTTTACATTCTATATAGCATCTTCTCCCCACACTCATCCCCTTGCAAAGACATGCAGAAAGAATGGCATGGATCCAGCTGTAGTTAACTGTGTTTTATTGGCAACAGGTGTACTGACCCAGGAGACGGTTGTCTAGTGCGGCAGCCGCTGCCTGAGGTGCTGCACTGGGGTCTGCCTGGTAAACAATGCTCCGGAGTCAAGGAGGAAGGCAGATGCAAGATGCTAAGAGGAGCTAACAGAGGAGCGGGCCTCTGCCCTTTCCTGTCCTAAGTGACTGGTGCCTGGAATTTGAAAGTCCTAACTGCAGAAATTGGAGAGGAACTAAAGAGCCTCCTGATGAAGGTGAAAGAAGAGAGTGAAAAAGCTGGTTTAAAACTCAACATTCAAAAATCAAGATCATGACATCTGGTCCTATCACTTCAAGGCAAATAGGTGAGGAAAAATTGGAAACAGTGTCAGATTTCATTTTCTTGGTCTCCAAAGTCACGGTGGTTGGTGACTCCATCTGTGAAATTAAAAGACACTTGCTCCTTGCAAGAAAAGCTATGACAAACCTAGACAGTATATTAAAAAGCAGAGACATCACTTTGCTGACAAAGGTCTGTATATTCAAAGGTATGGTTTTTTCAGTAGTCAAATATGGATGTGAGAGTTGGACCAGAAAGAAGGCTAAGCGCTGAGGAATTGATGCTTTTCAACTGTGGTGCTGGAGAAGACTCTTGAGAGTCCCTTGGACTGCAAAGAGATCAAACCAGTCAATCCTAAAGGAAATCAACCCTTAATATTCATTGGAAGGACTGATGCTGAAGCTGAAGCTCCAATCCTTTGGCCACCTGATGAGAAGAGCTGACTCATTGGAAAAGACTGTGATGCTGGGAAAGATTGAGGGCAGGAGGAGAAGGGGACGACAGAGGATGAGATGGTTGGATGGCATCACCGACTCAATGGCCATGAGTTTGAGCAAACTAAGGGAGATAGTGAAGGCCAGGGAAGCCTGGCGTGGCACAGTTCATGGGGTCATGAGTCGGACGTGACTGAGCAACAACAACAAAATGTGGCATGGCCTGACCTTCAGCCTCTGGGTTATGGCAACTCGTGGGAAGACAAGAGAAACTGCTCAAACTGAGATCTGTCATAACTCGGACAAAGCATTACTCAGACGATCTCATTAGGTCCTCAAGAATGATGTGGGAAAAAATCACTCAACTCCCCAAGCATCAAACCTTCCTCCTAGGAAATGAGGGTGAATGTCATTGCCAAGGTCCCAAGTGTGTAAGTATTGATAGAACCAGGACCAGAACAGTCTTCTAACTCCCAGTGCCTCCTCCTGTGGATTTCCAGAAGGATGGGAAGTACAGTAATTCCCCCCACCCATTATTTGTGATCTCACTTTCCACGGTCTCAGTTACCTGCAGTCAACTGTGGTCCAAAAATATTAAACAGGAAAGTCTAAACATAAACAATTTATAACTTTTAAAATGCATGCTGTCCCGAGGAGCATGTCAAAATCTCTTGCCCTCCCACTCCATCCTGCCTGGGGAAGTGAATCTCCCTTTGTCTAGAGCATCCTACCCACTGGTCACTGAGTAGCCTCCTCGGTTATCGTACCAACTGTCATAGTATCACAGTGCCTGTGTTGAAATAAACCTTATTTCACTTACTAATGACCCCAAAGCATAAGAAGAGTGATGCTGGCAATTCAGGTATGCCAAAGAGAGGCCATAAAGTGCTTCCTTTAAGTAAAAGAGTGAATGTTTTCAACTCAAAGAGGAAAGAAGGAAAATTGTATGCTGAGGTTGCTAAGGTCTACGGTAAGAACAAATCTTTTTTTAAAAAATTATTTATATTTAATTGAAGGATAATTGCTTTACAGGATCGTGTTGGTTTCTGCCAAACATCAACATGAATCAGCCATAGGTATACATACGTCCTTTCCCTCTTGAACCTCCCTCCCACCTCCCGCCCCATTCCATCCCACTAGAGAACAAATCTTCTATCTATGAAAACTGTGAAGAAGAAGAAAGAAATCGGTGCTAGTTTTTCTGTTGTGCCTCAAACTGTTATAGCCCCAGTGTGTGCTAAGTGCTTAGTTAAGATGAAAAAGGCAATAAATTTGTACAATTCTTTGAGAGAGAGACATTCAGCTAACTTTTATCACAGTATATTGTTCTAACTGTCCTATTTTATTATTTATTGTTATTGTTAATCTCACATTGTGCCTCATTTATAAATTAAACTTTCTCATAGGTATGTATGTATAGGAAAAAAAATAGTACATATAGGATTGAGTACAGCTTTGGCAAACACTGGGGGTCTTGGAATGTATCTCGCTAGGGTGAGAGGGGACTGTTATAATCTCAAAGGTCCAGGCAAAGTTTGATGACAAATAGCATCTGACCCAAGTTACACAGAGCTTCTCTCAACGGCTTCTATTTAACCAACCTGCTAGATAACAGCTGCTCTTCAACCCCCTCCTAAATTAACTGATGCCCACGTCACAGGGAACAAGCCTGGCTGGTAGCCGTTCTGTAGCCTCCAGGGCCTTGACTATGCCCTGCCCCTGCACACCAGCACAGCCTTCTCCAGCCTGAGTTGCTGCTCCCCGCAGGTGAATGTACCCTTGCATGATAAGCATCAGTGGATTTTTTATCCTGGACCTGTCTTATTCTTGCTTCGCCTGTCTTTGTGAAAGTCTTATTGCGAATAAGTAATTAAATGAAACCTTCTGCAAACAGATGATACAGTGAGAGTGTAAAGAAAAAGAGTCTTTATTCGTATGCAAACCGAGTTGGGTACTTTGAGATGAGCAAATGATGCTGGGCTGCTGAAGTATTGCTGATGAGTTAGGTATGGGTAAGCTACTGTTAAAGGTTGGGGGAAATGCACACATCTTTAATGATTCTTCACTCAGGACTTGGCAAGTGTAAGTTCTTGAACCACTTTAAAGAAACGGGAAATGGTAGATAATACATTACTGGGTGTGGCTGACTTGGGAAAGGCGGCTGGACCCGCCCATCCATGGACCCACACTTAAAGGAAAGGCGCTGGACTTACATCAAACAACAGTGAATGGATGTACGCTTATACGTTTTAAGTTAAAATAAAATGTTGAAGGTGTGCAGTATAATTTTCTCTGATTTCCCTTTTCAACCAACTTTTTCCATTAACTGACCAACACCAGTCCATATTGTGTCAGATAAAAGGGATCCTGATCTAATAGCTAACAGTTATTGAGCAATTATTTGGTGCCAGACATCAACTAAGTGCCTTTTATGTAGCATCTCTTTTAATCCTCGCAAGCTACGCCTGAGTGAGATACTGACGGGATCCTGTGGTGGCGCTTGGGCCAGGTTTACAGGTCCTGGCCTCTCCTGCCTCCCACCTGCCTTCCTTTCTTCTGCCTGCCAGCAGCCCGTTCCTGAATCGCGCCTCTATACACAAGTGCCATGCTTCCTCCTGGTGGAGGGCCGGGAGTTCCCTGACTCCTCTGGAACACTCCGACCTCCCCTGATGGCTCTATGGCGGGGTGGGGGTGGGCACGGAGTGCGCGGGTAGGCGCAGAGGAGTTTGGTTGCTTCAAGACAGTCCAGTTAAGTCCTGGGCTTCGTGCAGAGGTATGAAGAAGCAGAGGTATACAGGTGGGAGTGGTAAAGACAGAAAACCAGTGGGAAGTGTTCAGGAAGATTAAGCCCAGCACAGAACCCATGTCATGGTGTGGCTGGAGTGGGGGCTGTGAGAGTAGGACTTTGAGGAGCAAGACCCTGAAAAAGCCCACATGAAGCATTCTGGGGATTTGAGGGAGAGATGGGAAAGAGCAGGAGGGTGGGAAATATTTCTGGCAGCAGGCAGGCCAGAAGGCAGAACTTCCTAATCTAACCAGCATCTGTAAAAAGGGCATTGACAGCAGCAAGAATCACCACAGGAAGGAACAAAGAAGAGCGCCCCCTTTAGGTCAGTGGCATTGTGGCATTTATGTCTTTGCAACAGAAATGTACTTGGTGGACTGTTGCGTGTCGAGGGAGAAATCTGATGTCCATGAAGGTCAATGAGATAAAGATTAGCAGGATGACACAGAAATGAAAATTTAAGAAGCCACACACTTTGGGAGAAAATATTTGCTATACATACACCTGGCCAAGGACTTGCACCCAGGATACATAAAGAACTTCTACTACAGCACCAGAAAATAAAGACAAATGTGCAATGCAATTAAAAATAGGCAAAAGATTAGAAAAGACACCTGGCCAAAAAAAAAAAAAAAAAAGATGTATGAGAAGCCAAAAAATTCAAGTTCATCTGCCATCAAGAAAAGGCCAACTCAGTTCAGTTCAGTTGCTCAGTCATGTCTGACTCTTTGCGACCCCATGAATCGCAGCACACTAGGCCTCCCTGTTCATCACCATCTCCCAGAGTTCACTCAGACTCACATCCATTGAGTCCGTGATGCCATCCAGCCATCTCATCCTTGGTCATCCCCTTCTCCTCCTGCCCCCAGTCCCTCCCAGCATCAGAGTCTTTTCCAATGAATCAACTCTTCTCATGAGGTGGCCAAAGTACTGGAGTTTCAGCTTTAGCATCATTCCTTCCAAAGAAATCCCAGGCAATCACATAAAATACCACTACTCAGGCACTAAGGTAGCTAAGATGCAAAAGACTGACCGTGCCACCTCTCGGGGAACAGTGAGCAATGGTGATGCGTCTGTCTGGTCAGGACAGTGAGGAGGGGCCCTATCTGCAGAGAACTTAAAAACAGTAACAAAGCCGCTGAAAGTCAGTCCAATTTTTATTATCACCATGCAACACAATGTCAGTGATAACATTCTCCTCCCTGGCTAGGGCACCCCCCCCCAACAGCCCCCTCCCCTCTCCCTTGATACCTCACTCTTGGCCAAGATGGGGAAACAGTCCAAGAGTGGGGGTGTCATAGGGTATGACCACCTTGGAGACCTGCTTGAGTTTCTTTTAAAATTAAAAAATTGCACGTCTACATATTTACCAAAGAGAAACAAAAACACATGGAGTAAATGTTCACAAGCAGCTCTCTTTATAATAAACCCAAAATGGAAACAATCCAAACGTTCATCAACAGGCTGAATGACTCAACGTGATACATCCATACAAGGCAATGCTACCCAGAAACGGAAAACAAAGGACCAATACTGCAACAAAATAATGAATCTTACAAATATTATGCTGAGCAAAAGAATCCAGACACAAAAGAATATACTCTGTTTGATCTCATGTATTTGAAGACCAAGAACAGGAAATCTAATCTATAGTGACAGAAAGCAGAACAATGATTGCCTGAGACCGGGTCCAAGGGTGAGTATTGACTAGGAATAGATACATGGGAACTTTCTGGTGTGTGGCTAGTGCTCATTACAACCTCAGAGATATTGCGGATTCTGTTCCAACCATGGAAATAAAATGAATATAAAAATGAACTGAGTCACGTGAAGTGCACAGAAAAGTTATATTTATACTATACTACAGCCTATCAAGTGTATATTATGTTTTTAAACAATGTACAATCTTAATTTAAAAGTTACTTATTGCTAAAAGACACTGTCATCTGAGCCTTTAACAAGTCAGAGTAGTAACATCAAAGACCACTGATGAAAGATCACCCTGAGAAATGCAATAGTAAGGAAAACATTTGACATATTCTGAGGATTACCAAAATATGACAGAAACATGAAGTGAGCAAATGCTGTTTGAAAATGGCACCAACAGACCTAGGATTTGTAGTATTGCCACAAATCTTCAATTTGTAAAAAAACGTAGTATCGTTCAAGCACAATAAGGCAACAGATAATAAAACAGGGTATGCCTGTAACTGGGGCTTCCCAGGCAGCTCCGTGGTAAAGAATCTGCCTGCCAATGCAGGAGACACAGTTTCCATCCCTGGGTCAGGAAGATCTCCTGGAGGAGGAAATGGTAACCCACTCATGTATTCTCGTCTGGAAAATTTCCATGGACAGAGGAGCCTGGACGGCTATAGTTCATGGGGTTACAAGAGAATCGGATACAACTGAGTGACTGAGCATGTACTCATGACTGTAATTGATTGTTGTGGTGGCTCCATGAGTGAACATTTGCCCAAACTCATCAAAACTGTGTACCAAAAGTGTATGTATTTTGTTATGTGTAACTTGTGCTTTAATAAGGTTGTGTGACTGATTAATTTGAGAATACATCCCAAGCTGTTCATGGCTGTTCTTGAGTAGGACTCCATCAACATTCCAGAGACATTCCTGTAGACCACACTTGGAATTTTCAATCTGGATATATAGTGACATTAACCATTATGGAAAGCTGTGTATAGTTTAATCTGTAGACATTTTTTATTTCTTCCCTCTGAAGTGTTCTTATGCTTCTCTCAAGTTCTTATATTTTAAATTCCTTTGTGCTCAGTCGCTAAGTCATGTCCAACTCTTTGTGACTGCGTGAACCGTAGCCCACCAGGCTTCTCTGTCCATGGGATTTTCCAGGCAAAAATACTGGAGTGGGTTGCCATTTCCTTCTCCAGGAAAATTCCTTTAGATGTAGGGAAAACTGCCATTTGGATTATGATGATGAGGATGATGATAATAACAGCTAACATTTACTGAATATTTACTAGGGCCAGATACTCTGCATCATTTTATGTAATTGTCACACAGCCCTGATTCCCTGAGGTATTATCCTCATTTTTCAAATCAGGACCCTGGTTCATAGAGGTGAAGGCTTTTGCCAAGGGCACATAGCAAGGCATTCATGTCTGTGTGATTCAGACCTTGAGCTCTTACCCCTCCCTGCAGTCCAGGGCCTCTGACACTGGGCCCGTCGTGGCCTAGTAAATCAGACCACACAGTCCTCCAAAGGGGTCACTCGACATGGCTGCAGCTGCAAAGCACTCAGGTTCCCTGTGCTGCCAGCATCCTCAGGGCATCTCCCTTCCCCAGTGAGCCTTCTTAAACCCCCTCTTTCCTGTAGTCACCGTGGTGCCTGGCAGACAGGCGCTCCATTTATGGCCAGCAACCTGTGGCAGAGGTGAACCACCCTGTCCTCATGGCCTCGGGGATGGGGGTGGGGGGGAGTTTCCTCCCTGACCTTCCACTCCTGCCCTGAGCTTTACTTCCCTCCTCCTCCCTCCCCTGGGATGCTGTGAAGTTTATTCTTTTGAACGGTGATCATGACCGTATATATCTCTGGGTGTATTCTAACAAGAACCTGCGTTCTTTCCACCACAGGGCTGGCTAAGGAAGTTATGTGAGGCTCCAGGGAATCCTGCAGGAATTTGCTCAAGTCTGCTGGGGTTTGCATCCTGACACTCAAGTACATAAGTGTGGCCAGGCCTGTTTGACAATCAAACCCAGGCAAGAAACAAAGGAGGCGGCGAGATGGGGGCCAGTACAGACCCCAAAGTGGATCAGCCTCTCGTTTGAGGAGGTCTGTCTAGGGGCCTGGGTGGAGACGGGACAAGGGTGGGAGGGAGGGCGTCTGCAGGAGAAGAGAGGAGAAGATAATGGAATCCAATAGAGCTCCCGAAGACGTGTCATCTTGCTGCTGCCGAAACCCTTTGAATACGTTAAATCCTTAATCAGAGTAGCCTAAGACCGCAATGACTACATGGAGACACGTTAGTCCGGATAAATCCTTGCAGGTTTCAAAGATCTGAAGGGCCCCGGCACTTCCCTGTGCAGCCGCTGCCCTCTGCCCTCTCCTCCATGATGTCATTATTGAAGTTTCGCTCTCACCATGCCTTGTGTAAGTTGACATTGACAGTTGTAGCACTCTCACACCGACTCTGGAGGATTATTAGCTTTGAAGCTATTTGGCCTTGAGCGGTGAATTCTTTTTTGAGCTCACACTGGCTTACAATATCTGAGAGGGCTTGCTCCACTCTGGCCCCAGCTTGAATTAGGAGAGGAGGCGGCTTTCCAACTTGGAACTGATACCAGCAGGAACAGAACGGGGAACATTATCCTTTTCTGATGGGCAGCAAAGTTAGTGTTCTCTAATCCCCCCGAGGCCTTCACACCGAGTTTCCATTTTAACATCAGAGTTGGAGCCGCAGCCCGGGCTCGCCTCTGCCTGTACTGGCCACGCAGCCTCACAGCTGGACGCAGAGAGGGACTTGAGGAATACATGCTCTTCTGGCCTCTAATCTGTTTGTTATTAGGCTGTTGGAAACCCCTCAGTGGGGCTGGAAGCTGATGTCAGAAGAGTATAATTCAAGTGTATGTTAAAGAAAAATAGAATGGGGAAGAAAGGCTCCTTTCTGCTATAATTTGCATGTAGTGAATGCAAGTGTCTGGGGGGATTAATTAGCTGAACAAAGCTGGGCTAGGGACTGCCAGTGAAACTGGCATAAAGTAGTGACCTGGAGGGCACCTGACCCACTCTTAATTTCCTCTCAGGATTTGCAAATATTTTGCAAAGTTTATTCCAAGGAAAGAGGGAGACCCTCTACCCTATCCCTAGCCTCCACCTGTGGCTTTTTCAAAATGAGAAAAAGTGTGTCCATCACTCTGCACCAATACTCTGCCACTGTTTGCAAAGCAGCTTGGGCATTGTCTCAGTTTTGCTGGACCTTCTGCTGGAGTCAAAATGAGGGGTCTGTTCTAGAGTTCTGGAGACATATGAATAGAGAACGCCCAAGTTTTCAGCTTGCAGAGGTAGGGAGAAAAAAAGTTTTCTTGAGATTATCACTTATTTATCTACATGCTCTTATTTGTCTCACTGTTATCACTTATTTATCTGTCTGTGTGAAGGTCAATCTTCCCCCAATACTATTTATGTCCATAATTCATGGGCTGTATCTCTCCTGATACAACGGCTTTTCGGGATGTATCAGCCTAGGAGCTTAAAGAAACCCAAATGATACACCTTCAGATGAGAGCTGGCCCTATTTTGGTTGGCTGGAAAAAACTCAGCACCGCTGCCAAAAATAAAGGTGGTAAAAGTAAACGTACCTAGAAGAAGATGCCAACAGAGGTGAAAGCATAACGTTCACGAGAACAGCGGGGCTTGGAAGAAGAGCCAGAGGGAATGGGGCAAGTGATAGAAACACCAGACAAACCTAAACTCAATCCTCTTTGTGGTGGTTCAGCTGAAGAAATTCCTTGCATTTTATTTCCTGATGCTCAGGAAAGTAAACTGTATTTCCTTAACTGCAACGGATGTTCCCACGACTCAACCTTTCTGAAATCTGGAGGCTTACAGCGTACAGCTTACTTGTCCATCAGATATATCAGTGTCCCCTAAAACGTGATGTAAAACCAATGGCCTGCCTTCCAGTCAAGGTGCTTGCAGCAGTGAAATACAATAGGGAGGAAGGTATTGAATCTTTTAAATACACCAAGGAGACCTATCAATTGTTCCACAGCATACCTCATGGAGAGAGGGTCTGCACATGGATAGAAGCATGAGCATTGATGATCTGGGTACATGCTGGGGTGAGAGACCATGAACTGGCTCTGTTCACTGATATCCAGACAAAGAATGGATGGTGCCCATAGTGACGTTCCCGTTATTAACTCACTTAAGCAACTGATTGGTGCTCACCTCCTCAATGCTTACTTATTTTGGCAAAATGATAAATTACACTTACATTTTTTTCTGCTCCAAGGTAAACTGGTGAGCTTTAAAAAAACAACAACACAAAACTCTTTTGGGTCTGTTAATAATTTCCAAAGAGAAGAGCAGCCAATGCTTGTATAAATAAACCATTCTTGATGACAATTTAAGAACTGGAGTAACACTATGTGTGCATGTGTGTGCTTATGTGTATGCAAACACACACAAGTGGAATCCATTTCCCTAATTAATCCTATTGAGAAGTACTATAGCAGCTGATTCTGTTTTACTGTGTACATTTGTACACATATAATATTTTGCAGAGAATAGTTTTTAAAAATTAGCCAATGTCCTGATGTTTTCTTAACAAAGCATGAAAATTCCAAAGAGCGATTTAGTAATTTATAACCGTAATTCCAAGGCTAGGATGGGCTGTGTTTAGAAGTAGTGAGTTCCTGGTCACTGGAAGTGTTTAAAGTTGAAGTGCTCAAGGACCACTTGAGGGGAATGTTTTGGTTGGAATCTTGTTATAAAATACGGTGAGTTGGATGTGGTGGATTTTTTATTCCCTTCCAATTGAAGAACCTATGATACGATGACGTAAAATATGCAATGTCATCTTAAATGAGGGCACGCTGAAGGCAGGGTCGCATTGCATTTTAGCACAGTCCACAGGACATACAATTGATGTGTATGGAAACATGAATGCGTTGGATTGAATGATTTCTGATACCCTTTAGAGCACAAAGATGGGAGTTTGTGAATTAACTATATTAGAATTCTCTAGAGAAATGGAACCAATAAGACACATGTCTGTAAGTCTATAGCTAGATACGGATATCCTAGAGTCTATCTATATATAAATTTGCAAGGAGATGTATCACAAGGAATTGGCTAACATGTTTATGGAGGCCGACAAGTCCCATGATCTGTCACCTGCAAGCTGAAGACCCAGGAAAGCAGGTGGTATTTCTCAGACTGGGTCATGGATGGGATAAATCCCAAGGGCAGGAGAAGATCATGTCTCAGCTGACCCAGGCAGAGAGGAGAAAAAGAAGGGCCAATTTCTCCTTCCTCCACTTTGTGTCCTACTCAGACCCTCAATGAACTGCATGATGACCGCCCACTTTGGGGAGGACAACCTACTTTACAGAGTCCACCAATTGCAATTCTAAGCTCATCCGGCAATGCTCTCACAGACACCTGGGCACCTCTGTCACAGGTGACACATAAATTAACCATCACCTGAATGTACTTCAGCCTAAGACAACAATGCACGTGGAACCTGTGACTTCCTTCCTCAAGAATATATTTCACTGAACCAGTGGTTTCCCTCCCGGCTCCTGGCTTGCAGTCTGTGCTCTCTGAATCTGAGATTTAGTAGCACTCAAGTGATGGGGTGGTTACATTTACTGCTATGTCACCGTTGACTTGCCTGACCTTCAGCATTGAGTTGACCTTGAATAGAACTGTTGACCACCTCGGTCACCCATTGTTGTACACTCCTGAGGAAAGATGTCCCACGTTTCAGCCAACACTAGTCGACACTGAACACTGGCTCCTTGTCATGCCTCACCTTGTACTCTTTCACAGGCTGGTGATCCCTTCCACATTCCTGCATGGGGCTCTGCTCATCTGTCTGGCAGACATCACTGGAACAGTATACATGCCTGTTTTAACAAAAATCAATTTATACTCTGATCAGAATTTGGTGGCACATGAGTAAAAGGCAGCAGAACTGCTATTCTAAATGTTTCTGTGCTGCTGAACATCTGATGTTCAGCAATAAAACAGACCACGTCATACTTTAATCTTCAATGCTCAAGTCTAGCTATAACCTTTAGTTGAATCTTTCTGAGATTCTGTGTGTTTTGTAAGAAGTCAGGCTGCTCCATGTATCCAGCATGATTTTCAGAAACTGCTGAACATCCAGGAGGGCTGGCAGAGGCAGCGGAGAGCAGCTTCTCAGGATGGGTACCTTCATAAAACAGCCTATGACCATAAAGTGTGCATTCAATTACAGTCAAACACTTTAGAGATGACTTAACACGTGCAACCATTTTCCTGATGCAGGTTCAGCTTTGCTCTTGGACGTCAGCTTTTAAGCACCCTTAAAAGAGTTCTTGGGTTCTGCCTGGGCCACATATCTACGTGCACATAGCCACACAAGCACTGCCCTGCACAGCTCCAGGGGTGGAGGGAGCAGAGATGCTGACAGAAAATGGAGCTCTGCTCACTAACTGTTACTAGCTACCTCTTATCATAAAATTTAGTCTCTCTCTCATATGCAGACCAGAGTCTGTCTAGTTGGCTTCAACACATTGTGGGTTCAATGGAGACTTTTACAGGGAGATAAACTTTTAATGATTTTTCATTCCACGTCTCCCACTTCCTCCCAACAAATTCTCCTCCCCCGATCCTAAAGAATGCTGACCTCCACTTTTACATGGAGCTCAGTGGGGCTCAGCAAGTCTTCGCAGCAGCTTTGATTTTAATTCAAGTGATGAGAGCACTGAGGACTTCTCAGGAGGATATCTTGCAAACTTCAAATTGCTATTGCCTTTTTGGGACATTAAAGAAAGTTTCTCGTGCCCCTAGGCTTCCCAGAGGACACTTCCAAACACCAAATTTGCTTTGACTTGAAGAAAGATGACATGTGTATGCTCAATAGAATGGTAAGGAGGAGGGAGGAATAAAGATGTAGCCGCGTTGCAAACTCACTCACACTCCACTCAGATGCGCAATATCAAATGGTCTCTCTACTTCCCAAAGCTGGTCTGATCTTCCTCTGACAACCACCCCTCCCCACCACTTGCCAATTAACAATATGAGTCTCTTCCAATTTAAATTTTCTCATTTTCATTTAAATATTTTATTTATTTGAAATTCAACTCCTTTCTAGGTTTGGTTTAAATTTTCCCTTTACATACAGGGTGTCCTCTGTATGTAAAAGGACTGTATTTAAGAGGACTTCTTGTCCTCTCTCCCACTCTTTCTCCATCTCAAGGTGGTTTAAAGGGTGGCTAAAGAGGTTTCTGTGTAATTTGGTGGGAGGGGAGAGAGGGGACCAAGTGGGATCCTCTAGACTCTTGCTGGTCTTTGTTGCAAAGTGGCAGAGCTGGCCTGCTCCCTGTACTGGGATCAGCATTTACCTGGCCTTTTGGGGTGATGGAACGGTACCCACTTTTGGCCATTCTTCCTGCTCTCAGGGCCTGGTATGGCCTTTTCATGCTGATCCTGGCTTTCATCCCTCCCACCTTCTCATCACTATACCCTGGATCCTCCATGTGACAACCAAGGGCGCAAGGAACCTGGAGCATCACCTGAGACGCACCGGCCTGGTTCCCTTCTGCTTCCATCGTGTCTCATGGTCTTGTATCCTGTCAGCGGTGGCCATACAGGGGTCTTCTTGAGGCTCACAGCCATCCTGAAGAATCCCCCAAGAAGCATGACAAGAAGTGAGTCACAGTCCTGATGTTCTCAGCCTTTCCCTCGGTCTTTCTACCAAGGCCCCCCAGGTCCAGGACTTAGGACCGGAGAGAAGAGTCCAGGACACAGCTGGTTCCCATGTCTGCCTACCTCCTTTGCCTTCTTTGTCTGACCTCTCTGGCTCAGAGCAGCCAGCTTCCCACTCCTGCACAGCCCATCACGGTGGTGTGGAGTAAATCTCTTCAGGGCCTATTCCACCAGGCCTGGCTCTCGATATACTAATGGCAGCTGAAGGAATTTAGAAAATCTCTTTCCTTCTCAACAATGCCTGGCTTTGAGGATGATTTTCTTGCTTAAGAGGTCAAGAAAGTCAGCTTTGAGATTCAAACTGATCAATGGTCTCTTTGTTCTAGGCAGTATCCCTGGGGCCAGAAGCCCCAAGCCTCAGCCTTGGAGGTGGAAGACAGCAGGGGAAGGTGATTTAAGAGAAAACCCAAAAGTTAGAAGAGCGTAATATTTGCAAAATATTATCCTTGCTACAGAAATACGAGTTTGAGCTTTCAGGGAGCATAGTTACACACTTCCCTTTTAGGAAATGTCCATTTATACAATTTTCCTGTTTGAAACATCCATAATTTTCGACTTCCTTCCTAAAACACTTTCCCAAGAGTCATATGTACTCTGAAAAATTGTCTTTGAAGGATTTTATTTCACATGCTTTCTATACTTTCCTGGTTAACAAACAACACTGAATCACCAATGTTCTCTCTCTATCTGCTCCCTCCCTATAACCCTAGATTCTTCCCCATGCTTAGCATGCCCCTCCCTCTGGGAAACTCATAAGTTACAATAATAGCCTTGTGCAGAACGGAATTACAATCCTCATGACTAAAGGAAGTAGGATGGTTTGGTAGCAATATACTGGGTGGTTGCTGTGATTATTACTAAGAAAGAACAGCCAACTTGGTTTTCATTAGGGGAATAAATTCTAGTTCTTCTTTGCAGATCATCTCCACGATAATGGCCATGACCCCAAAGAAAATGGACATGGCGCAGAAAAGAGTACGTTTTCCTCATGCTTGTCAAAGCCTGTCAATGTTCCCCCGTGGACTGTGGTATAATTCTCCTAATGCAATTAAGCAGCACCTTCTTTTTCCATGGAAATGCACTCACAAATGTCAGTCTGGCTTGCGGTCACCAGGCTGGGAAGCACTTTGTTATGGAACCTGAAACCTGGCCTGATTATAGGTTTTGCAACAAAACCCCAAAGTTCACATGAACTTTTCAACTGGTGGGTTTGGCTGGGTAATCATCATGGACTCGCTGGGGTTTCTAGATGGAAGATTTTGACTCAGTGGTGCTTAGGATCTGGTGTCTTGTCAGCCTTCTGTAACCTTCTGGGCGGCACTCTCATCTCCATTCTTTGGATGTGACAGGCAGTCACTTTTCCTCCACTAAACTCTGGATAGGCTGCAGTCTCCATGAGAGGCTTCAAGGTGAGATCAGCTGGTGTCTGCTGATCAACCAACCACCAGCTCTGCTCACTGGCTCCTCCCACACTGGTTCTACCTAGGTCACAATGACAGTCTTGCCCTTCCCTGGGAGTATACATGTGACAGTGGCAGTTACACAACCCTTCTCATCAAGCCACACACTATAGTTACCGGAATGGAACTTGTCTTAGGAACGCGTAGCACTGAATGGTGCCAGCTAGAGTACTTCCCTTCCAAGACCACCTATATTTGGGGGGCCCAGTGCCAAATGAAAATGCAGGGTCTCGTGCTTAAAAAGCAGGAAACAAAGCTACTAAAGGTAAAGTGAAATTGAAGTCGCTCAGTCGTGTCCAACTCTTTGCGACCCCATGGACTGTAGCCCATCAGGCTCCTCCATCCATGGGATTCTCCAGGCAAGAGTACTGGAGTGGGGTGCCATTTCCTTCTCCAGGGGATCTTCCCAACCCAGCGACTGAACCCAGGTCTCCCACCTTGCAGGCAGATTCTTTAACCTCTAAGCCACCAGGGAAGCCCCCTTTAAATTAAAATCTTAAATTATTAGCATCCCTTTTACCATTTAACTTTATGTCATGGAATTTTCAATGTAAACATAATAGCATTTAACTCATGAGGAATCATCAAAATGGCACATTCCTATTTCACAGCTCACACATGTAGTTCACTGTTGCTAGAACAGTAGACACATGCCACAGATTTCATTTGCTGGGTCTGTGTGCGTTCTAGCAACACTCTGTGTCTGGCTCACTGCGGAATGTGGAAGGACTGAGAAGAAAACCAAATGTGGACCGACTCCCCTCTCTCTCCTTCTAAGGCATGATTCTCAGTGTATGGGAAGAAACAAGAGTAAGAAAGGATATGCTAGGGTTCACTGATTGTTTGTTTCTTAGAGTGCCGTTATTCCCTTCCTGTGTTAGAAGTAAGTTCTGGTTCAAATGAAAATGATGCAGGTCCTTAGGGCTGTCAGCACCCTCGTTTATTCAGCCGTAGACATAACACGCTTACCCTGTACTCCCTTGGAATCTCCCTGACCCTCACATAGGATGGCGCCTCTGAAATTCTATGCCCAGGGCATCCCAAATGCTATATGTAAATAGAGGGAGAAGGACTGGCAGATGGATCAGGCGCATCTCCTCACGTACCTGCTCTATTGTCCTGTCAGACTTCACTTACACACCCAAGTTAAAGGCAAAATTGCTAGGAATCCCACAGTGGGGACCGTAGAGCATTAAGCCCAGCACTGGGGCCTCCTGAGCGTGGGGACCTGTGCACCTGCATTCCCATGCATCTGCTCTGTAGCTCTGTCCCTGGCCTACATTCATATCATGGTCTTACCACATTTCCACATTTTCACCAGGATATTGGCTAACCTCCTGGTACATCAGACTTCTTACTGGTAAAATAGGAACACAACAGTGCTCATTTTCAGTGTTGTTAGAAAGTATTTGATCAGTGCTATATAATACTCCTACTTCCTCCAAACCTCTCAAACATCAGAGATAACATATATGCCTTTCTTCTAGCATTCCATCCCATCTGATCACTGGCAGGAGTATTAACAACTACATTGCCTATAGACCCTTTAAAGACAAGGAGTCTATCTTGCAAACTACCATATTCCCAGTGCACAGGCCCTGGCAAACAGCTGGTGCTCAGTACTGGATGCAGAGCTGCATCAGCTGACTGACTGTCTATGACAGGCTGGTGATGTTTGTGGTGAACAAAGCTGAGATTGACTTTGTCCCCACAAAGTTTAAGGTTCAGGTGGTAACACAGACCTTAATCTAAGCAATAATGATGACCTGTGACCATGAAGACATATTACAGGGAACCCTGAGGACACAATAAGAGATCTTGACTTTGTCTAAGAGGGCAGGGGAGGTGCTCAGTCGTGTCCCACTCTTTGAGACCCCACCTGGTTTCAGAATGCTGAGATCATGAAGGAGCAATGGGAGAACCCCACTCAGTGAATCCAGGGTTCTTTCCTGTTCTTATGTTCTAGAAGAACCACTTTATCCCAGGACTAGTAAGGAGAAATAAACATTTTATCTCAAGAATTAGCAATGGCCAGAATAGGTCAGCAGAGGGAGGGTAAGTGCATTCTGGATTCTTCAGGTCTAGCTGTTATTTCCTGTTTTCTGGAGTGTATAAGTTCAGTTCAGTCACTCAGTCATGTCCGACTCTTTGCAACCCCATGAACCGCAGCACGCCAGGCCTCCCTGTCCATCACAAACTCCCAGAGCCTACCCAAACTCATGTCCATTGAGTAGATGATGCCATCCAACCATCTCATTCTCTGTAGTCCCCTTCTCCTCCTGCCCTCAATCTTTCCCAGCACAGGGTCTTTTCCAATGAGTCAGTTCTTTGCATCAGGTGGCCAAAGTATTGGAGTTTCAGCTTTAGCATCAGTCCTTCCAATGAACACCCAGGACTGATTTCCTTTAGAATGGACTGGTTGGATCTCCTTGCAGTCCAAGGGACTCTCAAGAGTCTTCTCCAACACCACAGTTCAAGAGCATCAATTCTTCGGCACTCAGCTTTCTTCACAGTCCAACTTTCACATCTGTACATGACCACTGGGAAAACCATAGCCTTGACTAGACGGACCTTTGCTGACGAAGTAATGTCTCTGCTTTTTAATATGCTGTCTAGGTTGGTCATAATTTTCCTTCCAAGGAATAAGCGTCTTTTAATTTCATGGCTGCAATCACCATCTGCAGTGATTTTGGAGCCCAAAAAAATAAAGTCAGCCATTGTTTCCCCATCTATTGGCCATGAAGTGATGGGACCAGATGCCCTGATCTTAGTTTCTGAATGTTGAGCTGTGAGCCAACTTTTTCACTCTCCTCTTTCACTTTCATCAAGAGGCTCTTTAGTTCCTCTTCACTTTCTGCCATAAGGGTGGTGTCATCTGCATATCTGAGGTTATTGATATTTCTCCCCGCAATCTTGATTCCAGCTTGTGTTTCTTCCAGCCCAGCATTTCTCATGATGTACTCTGCATAGAAGTTAAATGAGCAGGGTGACAATATATAGCCTTGATGTACTCCTTTTCCTATGTGGAACCAGTCTGTTGTTCCATGTCCAATACTAACTGTTGCTTCCTGACCTGCATACAGGTTTCTCAAGAGGCAGGTCAGGTGGTCTGGTACAGAATTCCCAGAATTCTTTCAAAATTTTCCAGTTTATTGTGATTCACACAGTAAAAGGCTTTGGCATAGTCAATACAGCAGAAGTAGATGTTTTTCTGGAAGTCTCTTGCTTTTTCGATGATCCAGTGGATGTTGGCAATTTGATCTCTGATTCCTCTGCCTTTTCTAAATCCAGCTTGAACATCTGGAAGTTCACAGTTCAGGTACTGCTGAAGCTTGGCTTGGAGAATTTTGAGCATTACTTTACTAGCTTGTGAAATGAGTGCAATTGTGTGGTAGTCTGAGCATTCTTTGGCATTGCCCTTCTTTGGGATTGGAATGAAAACTGACCTTTTCCAGTCCTGTGGCCACTGCTGAGTTTTCCCAGTTTGCTGACATATTGAGTGCAGCACTTTCACAGCATCATCTTTCAGGATTTGAAATAGCTCAACTGGAATTCCATCACCTCCACTAGTTTCGTTCGTAGTGATGCTTCCTAAGGCCTACATGACTTCACATTCCAGGATGTCTGGCTTTAGATTAGTGATCACACCATCGTGATTATCTGGGTTGTGAAGATCTTTTTTTGTACAGTTTTTCTGTGTATTCTTGCCACTTCTTAATATCTTCTGCTTCTGTTAGGTCCATACCATTTCTTTCCTTTATTGAGCCCATCTTTGCATGAAATATTCCCTTGGTATCTCTAATTTTCTTGAAGAGATCTCTAGTCTTTCCCATCCTATTGTTTTCCTCTATATGTTTGCATTGATCGCTGAGGAAGGCTTTCTATCTCTCCTTGCTATTCTTTGGAACTCTGCATTTAAATGGGTATATCTTTTATTTTCTCCTTTGCTTTTTGATTCTCTTCTTTTCACAGCTATTTGTAAGGCCTCTTCAGACAGCCATTTAGCTTTTTTTTTCCCCCCTTGGGGATAGTCTTGACCCCTGTCTTCTGTACAATGTCACGAACCTCATTCCATAGTCCATCAGGCACTCTATCAGATCTAGTCCTATAAGTCTATTTCTCACTTCCACTGTATAATCTTAAGGGATTTGATTTAGGTCATACCTGAATGGTCTAGTGGTTTTCCCTACTTTCTTCAATTTAAGTCTGAATTTGGCAATGAGTTCATGATCTGAGCCACAGTCAGCTCCCAGTCTTGTTTTTGCTGACTGTATAGAGCTTCTCCATCTTTGGCTGTAAAGAAGATAATCAATCTGATTTCAGTGTTGACCATCTGGTGATGTCCATGTGTAGAGTCTTCCATGTTGTTGGAAGAGGGTGTTTGCTATGACCAGTGCATTCTCTTGGCAAAACTCTGTTAAGTCTTTGCCCTGCTTCATTCTGTACTCCAAGGCCAGATTTGCCTGTTACTCCAGGTGTTTCTTGACTTCCTACTTTGCATTCCAGTCCCCTATAATGAAAAGGACATCTTTTTTGGGTGTTAGTTCTACAAGGTCTTGTAGGTCTTCATAGAACTGTTCAACTTCAGCTTCTTCAGCATTACTGGTCGGGGCATAGACTTGGATTACCTTGATATTGAATGGTTTGCCTTGGAAACGAACAGAGATCCTTCTGTCATTTTTGAGATTGCATCCAAGTACTGCATTTTGGACTCTTTTGTTGACTATGATGGCTACTCCATTTCTTCTAAGGGATTCCTGCCCACAATAGTAGATATAATGGTCATCTGAGTTAAATTCACCCATTGCAGTCCATCTTAGTTCACTGATTCCTAGAATGTTGACGTTCACACTTGCCATCTCCTGTTTGACCACTTCCAATTTGCCTTGATTCATGGACCGAACATTCCAGGTTCCTATGCAATATTGCTCTTTATAGCATCAGACCTTGCTTCTATCACCAGTCACATCCCCAAATGGGTGTTGTTTTTCCTTTGGCTCCATCCCTTCATTCTTTCTGGAGTTATTTCTCCACTGATCTCCAGTAGCATACTGGGCACCTACCGACTGGGGAGTTCATCTTTCAGTGTCCTATCTTTTGCCTTTTCATACTGCTCATGGGGTTCTCAAGGCAAGAATACTGAAGTGGTTTGCCATTCCCTTCTCTGGTTGACCACATTCTGTCAGACCTCTCCACCATGACCCGTCCGTCCTAGGTGGCCCCACATGGCATGGCTTGGTTTCACTGAGTTCGACAAGCTGTGGTCCGTGTCATCAGATTGGCTAGTTGTTGTGATTGTGGTTTCAGTCTGTCTGCCCTCTGATGCCCTCTCTCAGAGCCTACCGTCTTACTTGGGTTTCTCTTACCTTGGGCATGGGGTATCTCTTCACGGCTGCTCCAGCAAAGCGCAGCCGCTGCTCCTGACCTTGGATGTGGGTAGGTCCTCTCAGCTGCTTCTGCACCACGCAGCTGCTGCAGAGTGTATAAAGTTGTGCACGTTTGTAAGGGTCCCAACACTGCCTGCAGAGTCCCAGAGTGATCAGGAGATGAGGGCTTCTTAACAACACCCTGGGGAGAGAGTCCATGATGTCTGCTTTCAGAGAGGCTGTAGCTAGATTTCCGCTAGCCCCAATGATAGTGGAAGGCAAAAGCTCTTTCTACCTCGTAGCTTTTCAGTGACAGTCCCTGCAGTGATCTCAGGCTTTTTAAGTGAGAGCCAAAAACACTGCAAAATCCCTGGCTAAGTGAGTATAAAGGAGACAGCTGTTTCAACAGTTGTGAAAAAACACAAGAACTGCCCTATGGTCCACTGCTTTCTTGAGGCAAGAGATCCTTACATTTCCTTCTGCCCTACGGTGTGCTGGGGGCTACCTCATTCTATTCTGGAAGATGAATATCACTTTTGTTGTTGTTCAGTCACTCAATCATGTCTGACTCTTTGCGACCCCACAGTCTGTAGCACGCCAGGCTTCCCTCTCCTTCAGCATCTCCCAGAGCCTGCTCAAACTCATATCCATTGAGTTGGTGATGCCATCCAACTATTTCATCCTCTGTCGTCCCCTTCTCCTCCTACCTTCAGTCTTTCCCAGCATCAGGATCTTTTCTAATGAGTCAGCTCTTCCAATCAGGTGGCCAAAGTATTGGAGCTATTTGTCACTTCCACTGAATAATCATAAGGGTTTTGATTTAGGTAATACCTGAATGGCCTAGTGATTTTCCCTACTTTCTTCATCTTAAGGCTGAATTTTGCAATAAGGAGTCCATGATCTGATCCACAGTCAGCTTCCAGTCTTGTTTTTGATGCCCCACATCCAAGTGCAAAGGAGAAGCACCAATAAGACAGTAGGAGGGGTGCAATCGTGTTTAGAATCAAACCTTGTACCTGTCAGAGGTGCTTGGAGGGTGCAAACAAAACCTTGTGCACGCCAGGGCCCAGGGAAAGGATCAGTTACCTCCATAAGAGCCTGACAGACCTGCCTTTGAGTGTTTGAGTGTCTCCTGCAGAGGCACGGGTCAGCAATGGCCTGCCGCGGAGAAGGGGGCTCTGGCTGCTGCAGACCTTTGAGGCACAGTGTGTGGGACAAGTCCTCTTGGAGGAGGGCGGCATTAGCCTCACCAAAGAGCCACCAAGCAGACAACCCACAAACTGGAGAACAATTATACCAAAGAAGTTTTTGCACTGTTGCGAAAGTTCTAGAGCCCACAACAGATTCCCCAACCTGAGGATCTGGCAAAGGAACTGAAAACCCCCAGGGAATTTGACTTTGAAGGCCAGTGGGATTTCTTTGCAGAACTTCCACAGGACTAGGAAACAGACTATTGGAGGGCACAGCGAAACTTGTTCACATCAGGACCCAGGAGAAAGGAGCAGTGACCCCACAAGAAACTGAGCCAAAACTTGCCTGTGAGCACCCTGGAGCCTCTGGTGGAGGTGTGGGTTGACAGTGGCCTGCTGCAGGGTCACGGCTCTGACTACAACAGACCTGGGAGCCCCTGAATGCTGGCAGAGTGTATAGTGTATAAGTCCTTTTGAAGGAGGTTCCCATTACCCCTACCATAGTTTGGCCTCAGGCCAGACTACAAGGAGGGAACAAAGCCCCACCCATCAGCAGAAAATTGGATTAAAGATTTACTGGGCATGACCTTGCCCACCAGAGCAAGACCCAGTTTTCCCCACAGCCAGTCCCTTCCATCAGGAAGCTTCCACAAGCCTCTTATGCTTATCCATCAGAGGGCAGACAGAATGAAAACCACAATCACAGAAAACTAACCAAACTGATCACGTGGATCACAGCCTTGTCTAACTCAATGTCTGTTACTAACCCTATTTATTTTTTCAGATGAGGAAACTGAGGTTCGTGGGGTCACATTAATTATTATCCAACTTCTCACTGCTAGTCAGTGGCAAATGCATGCCTTGTGTAACTGTATTCTAATCACTAAAATATTAGACAAGCTGACATGGTGGAGCCTTCAGTCTTTTCCATTGCACTGTTCTTCCAGTTACTCAGAATAAGAGCCTTGAAAACACCCGTGATATCTTTTCCCTCAAATTCCACATCTATCAATAAATATAACAGCCACCATTTATATACATGTAAATGACATTCCCAATTATTATCAGAATTATTTCACCAAGCACTCACAAACCCCCACAAGGTAGGTGTTATTGTAAATCCCATTTTTCCAATGAGGACACCAAGACACAGAGAAGTTAAATAATTTGTCCAAGTTCCCATGGCTGGTGTGTGGCAGGGCAAGAATTTGAACCCAGGGAGTTTGGATCCAGAGTATATGCTTTTAAATCATTACATTTTAAGTATATCTAATTGATTTTACCTCCAAAACCCACCTTGAATTCCTTTTCTCTAACCAACAGCTGCCACCTTAGTTCAAACCACCTTCCTTGCGCCTGGACTTCAGCCAAAGTTTTAAAAATAGTCTCTCTTTTTCTATTCTATAATTCCCTACAATTCCTTCTTCAGAAAGAAGTCAGAGAGGGCTTTTAAAATATAAATCAGATCATAAATCACTTCCAACCCAGAAACCTCCAGATTCCTCACCATAACCTGCAAGGCTCTCCATGATCTGTGGCCTGCTTCCCTCTTTGACCTCATACCATGTTTCCTCTCATTCACTAACCTCCAACTCCACTGCCCTTTCTGCAGTCCTTGAATACACCAATTCCTGCCACAGGGCCTTTGCACATGCCAATATGATTTTGTCCCAGACCTTTACACAGCTCAATCTCTGATTTTTTTCCCATGTCTTTGCTCAAATGTAACCTCCATGAAAAGTTCTCTGTAATAAAAGTTTTTCTGTAATAAGCAACATTCTAAGGTGGCCTCCAAGATCTCCCCACTGGGAAAATGTTCCTGTGCACCGGGAACCTGTACTTTAATAGGGTATAACTGCCATGATTAGGTTACTAATCATTTGACTTTGAGTTAATCAAGTGGAGATTATCCTGGGTGGATCCGACCTAACCAGATGAGCAGTCACAGGCCTTCTCCTTTCGCCTCCATGATTTCTACAGCTGCAAGGAATTAAATTCTGCCAACAAGCACAGGAGCTTAGAAGAGGACCCCAAGCCTCAGGTGCAGCCCAGCCCTGGCTGACCCTTTGCCTACAGCCTTGAGACCTAGGCAGAGAACCCAGCCAACCCAGCCCTTGATTCCTGACCATGGAAAATATGAGATGATATATTTGTGTTGCTTTAGGCCACAGAGGTCATGGTAATTTGTTAGGCAGCAATGGAAAATGAACACAATGTCTAAGATACCCTCTCCACCACTGTTCTCTTTTTCCTGCATTATTTGTCTTCATAGCAGTTTTTCTGCTGCTGAAATTACATTACACAATTATTTACTTGGCTACTATGACTGTCCCACTGAAATATCATCTCTGCAAGGGAAGGGACATTAGCTTTTTTGCTGAATTCCCAGCTTCTTAGGGCAGTGCCTGGCACACAGTAGGTACTCAGTAAATATGTATTGAATGAAGGCTAAATACACATACATACATTCACTGTTAATATAATTTTTAAAATAAGTCTTAGGTATACTTCAGTTTAAGCACACTGGACATGGGGAATCTCAATCTATGTATTAAAAAAAGTTTAGTATTGATCTTTTTTATGTTCTAAAAGAACATAAAAGAGTGAAAGTGTTGTTAGCTGCTCAGTTGTGTCCAACTGTTTGTGACGCCATGGACTGTAGCCCGCCAGGCTCCTCTGTCCATAGAATTCTCCTAGCTAGAATACTAAAGTATAAGAAAACTTAAAAAAAAATGCCACTTAGGTGCAACTTTTTAGGAGTATACATACTGCATAAAGTAAGGTAAACTCAGCTGTCTGTCTCATTACTGTACTTTAAACAAATGTTAGTATATTTTAACATATAGGATCAGAAAGACAGGCAACCTTGACAATATGCACTTGTTGAAAGGCATCTCAGAAAAGTGTATTGAATGGATGGCATATGATCAAAAGACTACCAACACAATTTAATGGCTATCAGTAATAAATTTACTTTAAAAATATTCTAATGCTATCAGTGCCCAGAACAATTTAATGGATTATTTAAAATTGTTATAATGGTGAACTGCTTTATGAATTAAAAATTAATAACCAAATGAAAGTGGACAAAACCAACTTGCTAGTACTCGGTACTCTCCCCTATTGTTCATTTGTGATGATAGATGATGACACACTGAGATACATTTTCACTCTCATTTTCTGAGGGAGGGATTTACCATTTAAAACAAAGGACAGAGACAAGAGATGTTTGCTACTCTGAGGACAAGATGTTTCCCTTGAGGTGGGGCTGACGTGCTCTGCGTGCGGGCTGTCTGCTCCCTAGGTGTCTCCTGGCATTGATGCTGTTGGTTTGGGGTAGAGTAACTCACGGGTGGGTGACTCCAAATAGGCCACGCGGCCACATCCCCTTTGCCTCCTGAAGCACAACAGTAGCAATGCTGTGAATGTACAGGTTTGTTTTTGAAATCCTGAGCCATTTCTCACACCTGAGGAGGAGTTTACAAAAGCACAGAGTCTGAGATCTTGGTTACATCTGACATCTGATTGATTTCATGGGGCTGCCCAGTCTGACCTGCAGCCATGGGTGTTTTTCACACCTCCAGTAGGAGGCGCCTTGGGTCAGAAAGTGAGAGGCAGTCCTGGGGCCAGAGAGCATTCATGGAACCCTGACTGTGAACCCTCTTGGTGCTAAGTCACTTCAGTGCTGTCAGCTCTTTGCGACCCCATGGACTGTAGGGCGCCAGACTCCTCTGTCCATGGGATTCTCCAGGCAAGAATCCTGGAGTGGGTGGCCATTTCCTCCTTCAGGGAACCTTCCTGACCCAGGGATCAAACCCACGTCTCTTGCATTGGCAGGCGAATTCTTTACCACTGAGAAGATCTGACTGTGCACACTCATCCTATTTCTAAACATGGAATGACATGACTTCTTTTCCTCAGAGAAAATATCTGATAAAAGAACTGAGTGCCTTGCAAAGTTACGAGTTGAACAGAAAGTGCTGCTCTATCTGAGCAAAAACTTTTCATCCGTGTAAACGAGGGTCCCAGTGGTTCTCACCTGCGTGCTGTCCCCTTGAGCTCCGAGATATCAGGGCTGGCCTCCTTGGGCTGACTGCACTCCCAGCTTACCAGCAGGGTTACCTCCTCCACAGTCCCCCAGCCAGCCTTCCCAGCTCTCCTCACGGATCTGCTTTAATCTGGGTCCTCATTAGCTCTCCTCAGTATTTGCACTAAGTGTATTAACTGGTTTTCTTACTTCGATCTTGTTACTCACATTGCTCTCCTCCCACCCCCACCCCCTGAGGGTCAGCCACACTGAACTTGAAGCTGTCAGAATGTTCCAGGCTGTTTCATGCTAGGGCACATTTGCTCATGGCTGTTTCTCACCTCTTCCCCTTCGTTCCCCTAGAAAACCCTGAGTCAGTTCCAACTCCCCTCTCTGGTAAGCTCCTCTTCAGGCTCAGCTCCTGACTTTGTTTTCAGTCCAGTAGAATGCTGACCCTGGACTAGTGGCTATACCTGGGGCAGGGGATGAAACAGTGAGCAAGGGAGGTCTGCAGGGTAACCACCCCTCCCACCGTGGTCCTCCATGGGGCTCTGTACAGAGGCTTCCACGGTACTCGGAATGCCTCACTGCCTGTCTGTGTTTACGTCTCTGCCTCCCCTCCTTGACCATGTGCTTCCTGAGGGCAAGGACAGCTGCTAATTTATTTTGATCTCCTCAGTGCCTGGGACACCAGCGTTTGCAATGATGTGTAAGAATGAATAACAATAATAATAATATCGCTATTATTACTATTATTAGAAAGGGCTTACCATATGCTAGATTTTGTTCAAAGTGCTTTACGTATAACAACTCACAACAGTTTTACAAGGTAGGTATTGTTATGATTATTATTCCTATTTTTCAAGTAAGGAAGCTGAGAACAGAGACTTTAAGTATCTTGAGCTAAGTTACACAGCTGGTAAGTAACAGACAGGTGGCTCCAGAGTCCATTGTCTGAACTGTCCCCAGGTCAGCAATGATGAAAAGAGGGAGAGGCAGGCAGAACAGGGTAAAGCCAGAAGGCACAAGCAATGTCTTTTAAGCTCAGTTTCGCCTTCAAATCTGATGCTGAGGGAGGCGCCACAGGCCACAAAGGCTGGTGTGGGGAACCCTGCGGGCCAACCCACCATAATCAAGTCCTATTTAACTTTTCAAGGAACAGACAATCTCATACAGAAAGGAAGGAGGGGAGGTCACCTTGGTCCCTGCTGCCTCTGTTGCCTTCCTCTGAGAGACACCCACAGATTCTGTCACCACGGATCTGGGGTCCACGGCCAAGACTGACACCCTGTTGCCAACTGGAGGACCTGTATTAGAGATTCTGTCGAGGGAGTTTGTGTGATAACAAAAGTTGCATAAACAGTTCCCAAGAATAGCACTGGGGGAAACACAGATTGCCCAGGGCTTCACTGTAGAATCTGCCACGAAGCTAACAGAGCAAAGCTGGCTCCATACTTCTTAGACATACCATCTAAGCCACCAGGGAGGCCCCCAGCTATGTGACTGCCTAAAAACCCGTGTGTCAGCCTTAGCTATGCGAATGAGAATGACATGCCTGCTACTTCCTAAGACTGCTATGAAGAATAAATGTGAAACTCAAAGGATGAAAACAGTCTGGCATCAATAAATATTATTCCCTCTGCTCCCTGAAACTCACACTCCAGTTTTTCTCAGGACTTCTACTGGGCCAGGACAGCAGAGAGTGAGTGGTGACAGGAAAGAAATCGACTTTGGTAAAGAATGAGAGTTCAGGCCTACATCTAAGCAAGATGGCCCAGGAACGAGTAGAAGCATCATTCAGTTTGAAACAACAGTAATCCTAAGGGCACCTGATGATGTCCGGAAGGACCAAAACCTGCCTTCAAAACCAAGCAGTTGCCTACAGCTTCCCTCTGCTTTCCCTGCAGTTGAGAGGCCCACAGACAAGGTCAGAGGCCACAGCTGGATACCGCTGTTTGTCTGGGCTGCTGTGTGGGAGCCTAAGAGTTGGTTGTCTGCTTTTTGCAACCTTTACTTGGAGCAGCTTCAGCTAAGCATGTGGTCTCCACCCCCTTTGTGAACAGTTCTTGTGCAAGTTCAGAGGCAGTGTATCCCCCACAGTTCCAGGGGCCCTCTGCTCAGTGGGCTATAAAACACTATTGCTCTCGGCAAGCCCTGGTCATCAGTAATAATGAGACGGCTTTGAAACTGCCACTCTGAAACCCTAAACTGGGCCCAGGCCTGTGTGTTGGGCCAAACGCTTGGGAAAGGTTGGCCAAGGTTCGAAAACTCTAGACTGGGTTTGGAGGGGGCTTTCTCAGCCTGGGTTTCTTCAGGGCCTGAGCCTGTTTCAGCAGATGCTGGTCTGGGTGGTGTGCAAACTGGCTGATTCAGTGAGTTTGGGCAGAAAACAGGCAAAGCCTGGGACTGTGAGAAGTTTTCACTTTGAGGTTTTGGGGAAAGTGACTGAAGCCTGAGTTTTACCTCCTGGAGGGAATGCTGGCCCTCTCTCCCCACGTTCATTCCTATAAGGCTCATCTATTTCACCCACAACCCCAACCTTCCAGGATGCAGGGAGTGAGTGAACGGAGGAACCTCGGGCAGAGTGGCTTTTCAATAACCTGGACATGAAAACCTCACAAGAGAAAGGTTTTCATTTTAGTAGAATGTTTCAAGTCAGACTCATGACGGTACAGGTCAGTACTCCAAAAGATACTGTTAGGATTTTTCCAGCTTACTTTGAACAAAAATTTGTTAAGTCAGATCTGGGTTGAAAACTGCAAATTGGAACACAGATAGACCTTGTCAGTGGTTAGCCTCTGGGTCCCAGCAGTAGGATAAAGGGCTTAAAATAGTCCCATTAGCAAACTCCCTAGAAAGGAACCCATGATAGCCCCCTTCATACCACCCCCACTGTGTGAGAGCGTGCCTAACCTCACAGTCACACATGGCCAGTCCAGGTCCCAAGAGGAAGCAGACTGCACACTTGAGTGTTTTCAAAGGTGTGGGGAGGGGTGCAACTAGGGGAAACTAAAAGGGGTGCTGAGGGGCACCCAGGTTAACAACAACAGAGAAACAGAAAGGCTAAAGGGGTGAGGGCGGGAGGGAGCCACGACTGGGTGCCTGGTGAACTATGGCCTCCGGTAGGGGAAGCAGCAGTTGTCAGAGCAACTTGCACGAATGCTCTCCTTTGCTTGATCCTCCCTGGTACTCTGCCAAGCCTGGACCCAGTCAGCAGTCAGAGGGCAGGCACCCGTAGAAGTAGTCTGCACACGAGTACAGTCTATAGAGTCCCCCTCCCTGGGTACAATGCAGGGTGAAGGAGTCCCTGGGCAGTCCTGCCTGCTGATAATCTAGAGAGGTCTGACAGCAAGCAGACTCCTGGGCTGCTTCGAGAAGGTTCCAATTCAGGACACCCACAGTGAGCCCAGAGGAGCTGCACCTTCTGCATTTGTTGGGTGGTTCTGCTGCTCAGGAGGAGCAATAACCCCTTAATTCAGTTATGTTCTTGTAAGCATGCGCCATCACCTGGGTCTCAATTACAGGTCTCTGCTGAGTCCTGACACCACGCTCAAAGCCAGCAGTGAAGTTTATTTACCCACTCACCCCACATACATTTGCTGAGCACCCACTGTGCACCAGGCACGCTGCTGGGGGTCCAGTGGGGAATAAAAAGATTGCCTCTTCCCTGAACAGGCTTCTCAATGTCTCTCTTACAATCAGGGAAATTCTATATCCTTCATAGCAGAAAGGGAACCTTTCTGTGAGATCATCTGGAATTACTATAAGAGGGCTTTGAGCCTGTTGCTTAATCTCTATGTTTTTCAATTTCCTTGTTTGGAATACAGAAATAATAACGGTGCTTTCTCCAAAGGTTATTATGAGGACTGAGTGAAATACTACGTGTCAACCTTAGTTCAGAGCCTTGTATATCATAAGCATTCAATATGATTGTCATCATTATTAACTTTACCATTATTCTTAGTAGGCCTTTGTCAACCATCTCCTACATCCCCTGACTCCAAGAAACAAATGTGAGAAAATTCCAGCTCTGGATCCCCACTTTCACTACTTCTGAACACTTCCTTCAGAAGAAATCCTGGCCATGTCCATAACATGATAGAGGTTAATACCTATACAACCATCCTATTCCTATGTTGACTTCATACATTTTTATATAATTTTCAAGATAAGAATGAGGTTTGTAGGAATGCAGGGAATTTGGAAACAGTTCCAGGGTAGTGATACTTAAAAGTTGTAAAGCAAGACTAATGGGGAAAGACGAAGGGAAGTACAATTATAACTTGGAGAAGAGACGGCAGAGAGGATAGGGGCGCTATCCCCTCCCTGTAGACAAAAGAGAGAATGGGGACTTCCCTGGTGGCTGAGTGGTAAAGAATTCACCTGCCAATGCAGGAGACATGGGTTCAATCCCTGGTCCAGGAGGATTCCACATGCTGCGGAGCGATGAAGCCCATGCACCACAACTACAGAGCCTGTGCTCTCCAGCCTGGGAGCTGCAACTACTGAGGCCGTGCACTCTAACTACTGACGCCTGTGTGCCCTAAACCCCGTGCTCTGTCTCAAGAGAAGCCACCACGAGAAGCCCAGGCATTGGATCTAGAGAGTAGCCCTCAGCTGCCACGACTAGAGAAAAGCGTGCGCAGTCACAAAGAACCAGCACAGCAATAAATATATGAGAGTCTTTTAAAAGGCAGGGGGAGAGTAGCAACTGATGCTCCTTTAGAAAAGAGAGAACAAACAGAAAGCAGAGAAAGCAGCAAGAGGGATTTAGGTTCTCTCTAAGAATCATTTCCTGACAGAGATGGTGAAGGGTTCCACAGTGGGCTATGAGACCCTCTGTTGGTTCAGTAATACAAAGGATTTGCGTGGATCTCTGGAAGTCTTCCCCTGATGGAATCACATTCAAATAGACAGAGAGGCGGAAAGGCAGGTGTAGGAGCCTCTCCCAGCTCAGACACTACAATCCAGTGTGGTACCCCTCAGCCGCTGAGGCTTCCAGTCTCCTCGTCGGGTGCCAAGGGGAGATTTGGGACCATGCCTAACACTCCAGATCCTCTGTGCAAGCCCTGAGGCCCACCTGAAGTTTTCCATCACTGTGGGCTCCCCATGTGGTGAACACCTTGCTGGCTGGCACACCCTCTGAAATGCTGAATTCCACTTTGAAGACGAAGAGTCTTTGTTGACTGACTGGTCAGTTGAAAATTCATCATACCCACATATGGAAATCGTGTGGCTGTAGACACTTTTTTGGCTCTAAAACAATTTTGCTTTGCAGTATTTCACAGAGTTTTCTACCTCCAGATCAGTAAAAAAAAAAAAAAAAAAAAAGAACAACAACAACAACAAGCTGCTTCAGGTGGGAAGGCCCCCAGGTACCAGCAGCGAGGGCCTCCTGTGGGCCAGTTGTTTCATCAGGTTGCAGGTTGAATCTCTGCTTTGCTCTTTTTGTCTTCTGGGGTCTGTACACACACAGCTGGCATAAGGTAAAGAGAGACATTCTCATAGCAAAGCACTAGTGTAGAAGATGAACTATGAATCTGAGGCTTGGTGAAAGGCCTGCTTATCTCATGGGTTCTGCACTGACAACCCAGCCTGACCTCCCCATCCTGACTGGCCCAGGGCTGTACTTACCCAAATCATCCAGGAAGAAACCTGGCCTAGCTGAAGGTGTAACAGGCAAAAAAAGAAGAAGCAAGTCCTGGGGAAGAGAAGAAAAAGGGGATAAATGCCTGGAAGGCTGAGAGAGAGACAAAGAAGAGGCAGGAGATCCAAATGGAAGAGGCTCCTCTGCCAACATTAGGGATATAATTTTGTGGTCTTCCTAAGGACTGAACTCAGAACCCCAAATCAAGAGAAACCAGAGAAGGTGAAACTAGCAGTTTGTATGAAGAAATGTTCCTGAACAGTTACTCCCTCTGTGGCATCTATAGCACTCAGAATGTCCAATTTGAACCCATAATAAGATATTCTTTTAGAAATATATTTTGCCCCCCCCCTTTTTTTTAGAAAAAGCATTCTTCTAGAGCAGGAGTTGGCAATCTTTTCTATAAAGAGCCAGACAGTACATATCTCAGGCTTTGAGGGCGTGCTGCAACTACTCACCATAGAGACCATATAAACAAATGGGCGTGGCTGTGTTCCAGTAAAACTTAACTGACAAAACAGGCAGTTGGCTGGATTTGGCTCGCAGGCCACAGATTGCCACCCTCTTTGTAGTTGAGGGCTTCTCAAATCTTAGTGTGCCTGTGGCTCACTCAGGGAACCTTGTTAAACGGTAGATCCTGATCCAGGAAGTCTGTGCTGGGGCCTAAGCTTCCTCATCTTGCACATACTCCCAGGTGCTGGCCAGGAGATCACACTTCAGGGAGCAGGAGCCTGGACGTCTGAATGGCATTGGGAACAGGAACTGGTGGTGAATATGCCTGAGGGAGGTGGCGCGCATGGTGCCCGTGCAGGCTGAGAGCAGGGGCCGTGAGACCTGCAATGAGCTTGCATTTCTGCAAGAAGCACCCTTTCACAGGTCCTGGTGATTATCACTCTTGGCAGGTGCCATTCATGTGCCCAGACATTCCAATTGTCAAGAGGAACTAGAAGTACGGATTTTATATTCTTGGGCTCCAAAATTCACTGTGGACGGTGACTACAACCACGAAATTAAAAGACATTTGCTCCTTGGAAGAAAAGCTATGACAAACCTAGACAGCATATTAAAAAGCAGAGACATCGCTTTGCTGACAAAGGTCCATATAGTCAAAGCTATGGTTTTTCCAGTAGTCATCATGTACAGATGTGAGATTTGGACCATAAAGTCTGAGCACCGAAGAACCAATGCTTTAAAATTGTGGTGCTAGAGAAGATCCTTGAGAGTCCCTTGGACAGCAAGAATATCAAACCAGTCCATCCTAAAGGAAATCAACCCTGAATACTCATTGGAAGGACTGATGCTGAAGCTGAAGCTCCAATACTTGGGCCACCTGATGCAAAGAGCCAACTCATTGAAAAAGACCCTGAGGCCGGGAAAGATTGAGCGCAGGAAGAGAAGGGAGTGACAGAGAATGAGATGGTTGGATGATATCACTGACTCAATGGATATGAGTTGGGCAAACTCCAGGAGATGGAGAAGGACACGGAAGCCTGGCATAGTGCAGTCCATGGGGTTGCAAAGAGTCAGACGCAGCTTAGCGACTGAACAGGGAACAACAACTGGAAGTACAGTTTTTATAAAAACAAACAACTCTTGATTTTGAAAGGTTTTTAGGCTCCTGATTATTGTGGTTTTTAAAGGATTTGTCTTCAACATTTCTAAAATCATGTGTGAGCCGAATAAAACCCATATGTGTGATGACACTTGCCCACAGGCTGCCATTTTATAATCCTGGTTCCAGCTACAATGAATGCACTGGGCCTCCTTTCCATGATAGAAATATGGGTCTGGCCTTATTCATATAGCATCACTCAAGCTCAGAACCTGGAAAGAAGGCATGCTTTTTGTTTTACGGAGGAGGCTGATGAGCCTTGAAAAAGCCAGGGCAGCAAAGACTGTGTTCATGCTTACAATAGTGTAACTATTGAAATCACGCCCTTCACGCAGATGAATTATACAAATTCAGACACTCTGGATGGACTAATTACACAAAACCCTTTTTTGCAAGGCATAAACTCCATGCATGGAGGGGGTGACTGGCCAAAGAACCTTCCCAAAGTCCCTGGGCTAGTAATGAAGCTGGTATTTGAATCCAGGCTTTGCAGTCCTCAAATCCCATGTTCCTTCCACCACCACCCATTGATTCTAGTTTTGATGGATATTTGCAAGTGAAAAATTTAACCTATCATCTCTCCCATGTCCAGATCTAAGCCACATTTGTAAGACACAGGCACAGCCAGTGTGATATTTTTATTTGAAATATTTACAGGTGGAAAGGATTAACACAAGTGATGGACTATTGAAGGTTAATGCCATCTTTTAATATGGAAAAACTACTCTCTCTACAAGAAATATACTTGTGGGATAATCTTGAGATATGTGTGTGCGTGCTCAAAATGTCAGCCAGGGTTTCATTAATTTCAGCCTCCCCCTAGAACACTACGTTATGGTTCTGAGGCTGTGTGTTAGCATGCTGACACAGGCGGGACCCACGGCAGTGGGCCCTTGGGGGTAAATTTATGGTATGATGTGGGAGGAATCCATCATGCAATTTGGCCCATGCCCCCGGCTTCTTAATCAGAGATGGGAGATGCAAGACAAATGTTGCCTCCATGGCTTTGGGTGCTGTGTCTCAGCTTCAAGCTTTGATCCATCAGGACAAACATCCCCACCAGGCGGGCCAATTAATATAAGATGGCTTTACACCCAGCCTCTCACAACATAGAGGAGTTCTTTGCCCTCAGCTTCTCTAGGGCTGCTATTTAACAATTCTCTAGGCCAAAGGATCATGCTGCAGAGTTTTTAGGCAAGCGAGGGGCCTTGTGAAGGTGTCAAAGACACAGCCTCATTTATTCTGGCCTAGTTATGAAGATCATGCTCACAACTGAACCAGAGCCAGTTTCTAAAGATTACGGGCCCAGCAATTCCATCATGGGCGTCTGCTTCATGAGCCCATTTGCGGGTCTCATCCTCCTCCCAGATTAGCACAAAGAAGTAGCCTCTAGAGGGAGCTGGCCTTGGATTCTACTCTCAGCTCCTCCCATTTCAAGCCCAGTAACTTGGGGAAACACACAAGCATTCCTTTCTTCATTTGTAACTTGGATCAGTATTACTTCCCACTCTGCAGCATTGTTGGGAAGATTAGAGATGCTATGTGGACAGCACCCAGCTTAGTAACTGGCACTCTGTAGACCACTGCTGGGTTGCAGCCTGTGTTTGCAGGTTTCCCTTCCTGTGACTTTGCCTCTGTGTGATGTTCCAGACAAAGCGTCAATTTGAGGGGAGCTGGATCCAAAGGTTTGAGTTTCTTCTCTGTTCCTTAACCGAGAGAGAAATTTTGGTTTAAGTCTTTAACCTTACAAAGTTTATTTTTCTCATCACTAATATGGACACAATAATAGCACTTGCCTTGGAGAGGTGTGGTTAAGATGGAAATGGGCAGTTGTATATAAAATGCTTCTATTACAGTGCCTGGCATGTACTAAGCACTCTATACATGTTTGTTATAAATACTAAAGAGGATATGCGCTTTGGAATTTGCAAAGACTTCGGCAATTTGGATATTGCTACCCCTTCTCCAAAACATAGTAAGGAATTCCAGAAAGTCTAACCAACTTTAGAAATTTTATTTTTCAACTCTGTTCAGTTCAGTCGCGTGTCTGATTCTTTGCGACCCCATGAATCGCAGCACACCAGGCCTCCCTGCCCATCACCAACTCCCGGAGTCTACCCAAACCCATGTCCATCAAGTCGGTGATGCCATCCAGCCATCTCATCCTCTGTCGTTCCCTTCTCCTCCTGCCCCCAATCCTTCCCAGCATCAGGGTCTTTTCCATTGAGTCAACTCTTCGCATGAGGTGGCCAAAGTATGGGTTATACCAAATGCAGACTTGTTTGAACTTGCTGGGAAAATAACTTGCTAGGCTGTGAAACAACCATTAACTACTTCTGAAACAGATATATGGGTCCAACACTGGGGACTTATATAAACTATTTTCTGAGCACTCGTCATGTGCAGAACACAGACCTGGAGCTGGGGTGAGTGGATGCTGAGTTCAACCACCCTGCAAGGCTACCTTCATACCCGTGTGTCTGAAGTAGGAGGAGCCTAGAGCTCACTGCAGATAAGTAATCAGCATCTTAGGGCTCAGAAGTGACTGAGCTCGAACTTCAGCCATCTGACTCCAAAGCTCCCTGTTCATCCTTGCCATGAGGCCTGCCCCCTTGGGTAACCCTTGCATACATATTATCTCTTTTGAGTTTCTCAGTAGATGTTCATGTCTGTTTCCTAGAGGAGGAAACTGAGGCTCAGAGAGGTCGTGGAACTGGCAGGTGCCAACACAGCTGAGGACAGAGCTGAAACCCCATCTCTTATCCACATCCATCTGGCTTGACGCTCAGAATCTGAATGGCATCCCTGGTTGGCAGAACCTGCCCACAGGCATGCCTAGGGTGATGGAGGAGACTGCAGTATATCCAACAGTCCCCTGAAGAAGTTACATTATGCCATTATTGCTGTCTGCTGGCAATCCTTGTCAACCCGGGAAGAGACCCAGAGATTGACGAGTGGGCTGCGTCGCTGCCCCAAATAAACCACGGAGGGCGGATTTCCCTGAAGCCGAGACAGCTAGCAGGGGCTGCGAGTACATATTTCTCACTATAAAGCAAACAAGCCGACTGGCAGAGCACTGTAGGGAAAATGACATCACTGCAGAATTTTAGGGCTAATCATTTAGCTGGATTAGCCCCAAAGTGCTGTGTCTAAAATCAGCATCCCTGCCTCTTTATGCACTCCAGATGAAACACATTAGCAGAAATATGGCAAGGGACACTCACAATACTCGGTTCTACACTCTCAGCAGTTTTTGCAAATCTGCAATTAGTCTAAAGGGCCTGGGTAAATGAGGCCTCTTGATAAATGAAGCACCTAGACAGGCCTCAGATTTATTGGATCCCGCTGTCCCGCTGTCCAGAGCCCTTGTCAGCTCCTTGCAGAGCAGGGACTGTGCAGCGGGAAAGGAAGGAATGGGCGCCCGTTCAGACCAAGACTTGCCCCCAGATCTGGGAAGAGAGCAGGCTTGAGGCCGACGCCTCTACGGCCTCAAACACTTTTGCTAGGAACGTAGTAGGTGAAGTAGAAAGCCTCTGCCAGGGAGCTCGGGAGGCAGGAGACAGGAGAAAAGTGGAGGAGCCAGTGTCTGTGGGAGACGTGGTTTCCCTAAGCCGAGAGGAAGGGGTCACAAGAGGCCTGTGAGGCTCACCAGTTCCTCTGTGCCACCCGGGCTCCTGGGTCTGGGAATCGGTTTTGGGTACCAATGGGTACCACCAGGACTCAATCTCTGGGTTCTGGTTCTTAACCCATTACTTTCTCAAATGCTGTTTTCCACATGCTTCTTGCAACCGACTACGTGTTTTAACTAGACAGATCTCAAGTCCCCCCACCCCCAAAGGGGAAGTGTTGGTAATGCCTTAAATCAAACACCCAGGGACCAGAGGGCTGTCTGTGGCCGTGATGCAAGTAAAAGGGACATTCAGGGTGGGGACAGCATGCGCCTAGGATCCTGACTATGTCTCCAGATTGAAGGACATGATTTGCAGCCATATTGGGGTGACACCTGCTAACCTTGCCGCCGCCACTGTGGTGGCTATGGGTGCTGAGGTCAGCTGCACCAGGCCCAGCAGATGTGCAGCTGTTTTGAGGGTGGCAAGAGCTGTAGTCGTTAAGTTTCTCTGATTTATTTTTACATTTAATTCTCTGATTACTAGAGTAATGCATGTTTGAGGGTGGAGGTAGAGAGTCTGAATTTTTTAATTTAAAAAGCAGTAAAGTAACACAGGCTCATGAAGATCATTTAAAACTTAGCGTGTGTGTGTACGTATATCTGTTTGTGGGTCTATCCCTCCCATCTCTTTGTAATATGAGCAGCTCTGTCTCCCTCCTCACAGAACCCTCCAGGCCTCATGCTGTGGCCCTCTGTGCCCCTAACACATTCCCCTTAACTGACTGCTTTGTCACTCACCTTCTAGCAGCCCAGCCAGCCGGGCTGACAGCCTGGTGGAGTCAGAAGCACCCCAGGGTGTGAGCTTTTCCAAAACCTCATTCTCCCAGAGGCAGCAGTAGTGCAGAGCCGAGTGGCTACCTGCAGCCTGCTGTGATTCAGTGTCTCTGGTCTGCGGATCAGCTGGGCGATTCTCCTGTCAGCCCACATTGATTTTCCTGTAGATTACATTACCTCCAATCACAAAAGAAATTGTGCTCCTCTCCTGGAGTGTCAGGGTGAAATGAATAGCAAACATTTTCCTGCAGGCGGCTTAGCTCTCCCATCAAACGCAGGCCACCGTCCACGCCCTCCCGCTCCCTGCCCCTTCCCCAAACCTTCCCTCTCCTACTCGGTGAAAAAGTTTCCCAGGGCTGAGGTGGGGCACCAAAACGAACCCAGAGGGCTCAGTATGCTCAATTATGCTGCAGTGAGATCCTTGTGTGTCTTCAGACCTTCTAATTTATGGACTTAAGAGGGTTTAGAGTGGGGGGAGAAAGAGCTGGGGACACCAGATGTGTTCAGAATTTAGAATGGGCTTTCTCATATATTAAAAAAGATTCTTTGAATATCATCAAAGAGATTGAGCAATTTCTATTCCTTCTAAAAGTTGCTTTAAGTACTGATTGGGGTCTTTGCTTTGGCGTGTGTGTGTGTGTGTGTGTGTGTGTGTGTGCGTCCACATGTGTCTGTATCACAAAGGCCTCTCTCACTACGTTTGGTTGGTACCAGATCCACCTTCTGAAACCCTGGAGTTCAGGGAAGCCTCGCTTGTGTGGGCAGCTTTGCACAGAGTCCTGGCACTGTGGATGAACAGGGGCATTGGCACTTCTCAAACAACAAACTAGCAGCAGAAGGCAGGCACCAATCTCCGAAGTGGGCTTTGTGGCAGAGGCGAGGTCTGTGTCTGGCTAACAATCAGCCTGTGAAGACCGGACCAGGAAAATGTACCAGATACTTGAAAAGTAAGATGGCCTCTCCTCTGCAGGGGTGCTGGAGAGGTCACATAAACCCACATCTCCACTCAGTAATTAGAGATGGGTTTCTATATCCATGTGAGTGCACTGCAACAGAAAGAGCAACAGTTTTACTTGGTAACTTAGTCAATATTATTAAGTAAGTGCTGTGTGCCAGGCACTGAGTAAGTGCTCTGTCACTTACCTCTCTTCCCATTTATCATGTAAATTGAACCCTCACTATAGGGAGGGTAGTATCATTCCTGTTTTGTTGATCAGAAACAGAGCCTCAAAGAGAGTATATGGCTCTCCAAAGTGTCATGAATTGAACTGTGTCTCTCTAAAGTCCTAACCCCCAGGATCTGTGAATGTAACCTTGTATGGCAATAGGGTCTCTGCAGATGCTCAAGTTTGGATGAGGTCAATAGTACTGGTATGCCTATACAAAGGCGAATGGGGGACTTTCCTGGTGACTCAGTGGTAAAGAATCTGCCTGCCAATGCAGGAGTCACGGGTTCAATCCTTGGTCTGGGAAGATCCCATGTGCAGAGGAGCAAATAAGCCGGTGTGCCACAACTGCTGAGCCTGTGCTCTAGAGCCCATACACAGCATAACAAACCCCATGCACCCTAAAGCCCATGCTGCCCAACAAGAGATGCCACTGCAATGAGAAGCCCACGTACCGCAACTAGAGAGGAGCCCCTGATTGCCACAACGAGGGAAAAGCCTGCACAGCAACAAACACCCAGCACAGCGAAAAATAAGTAAACAAATAAAATTGTTTTTTTTTAATTGGGAGTTTGGAGTGGAGAGGAGACCATATGAAGACATGGGGAGAAGACAGCCATGACTGCCAGTAAGCCACCAGAAGCTGGGAGAGAGAGTTTGGCAGATTCTTCCCTTACAGTTCCAGAAAGAACCAATCCTACTGACCCCGGTCTCGGAATTCTAGCTTCCAGAACTGTGAGATGATAAATTTCTGTTGTTCATGCCATCCAGCTGTGGTAGTTTGTCATGGCAGCCTCAAGAAATGCATAGATAAGGTCACACAGACAGTTACTGGCATAGGTGGGTGAGTATCAGGCCATGTCTGTGCCAGTTGTTACACAGCCTAGGCTGCATGCTAGTACCTTCTCCATGAGGAAATATACAGTGCCTACACTTGCTCCACTGGGCTTGAATCTTCTGTGGTTGGTACACTGGGGTGGTTGGGGGAAGAGGCCGAACGGAGAATTTATTATGCATCTAGTGTCTTCTATATATATTAGCTTAAGAAATCTAAAAATCTGCTAATTTTATTATTTATATAAGTTCAGTTCAGTTCTGTTCATTTGCTAAGTCATGTCTGACTCTTTGCGACCTCATGGACTGTACAACACCAGGCTTCCCTGTCCATCACCAACTCCCGGAGCTTACTCAAACTCATGTCCATCGAGTCAGTGATGCCATCCAACCATCGTATCCTCTGTCGTCCCCTTCTCCTCCCGCCTTCAATCTTTCCCAGCATCAGGGTCTTTTCAAATGAGTCAGTTCTTCCCATCAGGTGGTCCAAGTATTGGAGTTTCAGCTTCAGCACCAGTCCTTCCAATGAATTTTCCGGACTGATTTCCTTTAGGATGGATTGGTTGGATCTCCTTGCAGTCCAAGGAACCCTCAAGAGTCTTCTCCAATACCACAGTTAAAAAGCATCAATTTATATAAAGGTTGTCAAAATACTTATATCCTTGAACCTATCTCTAGAAACCTGTTCAAATAAATATTAATAGAGAGACACATTTATGTAGGACTATTAATCACGGTACCATTTAAGTAACAGGTAGCAATGCCCCAAATCTCTTAAGTATGAAATTTCACATTTATTTTTCAAAGTGAAATTAAATTTGGTTGAAACCAGTACTAACCAAGCATAATGGGATGAGTTCTCAGTTTGCCCACCTCAAACTGGGTTTGAGGACCTTGGCAGAGCCTCATCAGTCCCATAGTCAGTCATTCACTCTGAGGTGACGCAGAGGACCGGGCTCAGATGGGACCACAGCTCCATAAGGGGTCCAGCCCATATTTCTCTTCAGCCCTGGGGAACCCCTAACTAGGGAGAAGCCAGTCTTTAACCTCTGTATCTCCCAGTCTTCATCCGTCCCCGTGAGCAAGGTAGCCTGCAGGCGTTCAGGACTCCCATCTTTGAAACACACAGTCTTTACCTTCCACTCAGGAGCGAAGAGAAAACTTTAAACACACCATGTCCCTATTTGTTTCTCTGTCTCTTCCTCTCAGAGGCAATGAAGCTCAGCAGATGTTTCATTTTCCTTTCATGTGACAATAAAATAAAATAAAAAGCACAGTTACAAAATAAGAAGACAACACTTAATTTTTAAGTAACACACCTCTAACACCTATAATTGTTGTTGTTCAGCCGCTCAGTCATGTCCAACTCTTTGTGACCCAATGGACTGCAGCACGCCAGGCTTCCCTGTCCTTCTCTATCTCCCAGAGTTTGCTCAAACTCATGTCCATTGAGTTGGTGATGCCATACAACCATCTCATCCTCTGTTGCCCCCTTCTCCTCCTGCTCTCAATCTTTCCCAGTATCAGGGTCCTTTCCAACGAGCTGGCATCAGGTAGCCAAAGGACTGGATCTTCGGCATCAGTCTTTTCAATAATTTTTCAGGGTTAATTTCCTTTGATTGGTTTGCTCTCCTTGCCGTCCAAGGGACTCTCAAGAGTCCTCTCCAGCACCTCAGTTTGAGAGCATCAATTCTTTGGTGCTCAGCCTTCTTTATGGTCCACTCTCACATCCATACATGACTACCAGAAAAACCATACTTTGACCATACAGATGTATAATGGCAACGTGATAATGCCAACACCTAAATGCCCAATAATACAGACTGGTTAATATCAATTATGATTATATTCTTTCTAGCCAGAGATGGAGAAGCTCTATACAGTCAGCAAAAAAAAAAAAAAAAAAAAAAAAAAGACCGAGAGCTGACTGTGGCTCAGATCATGAACTCCTTATTGCAAAATTCAACCTTAAAATGAAGAAAGTAAGGAAAATCACTAGGCCATTCAGATATGACCTAAATCAAATCCCTTATGATTATCCAGTGGAAGTGATAAATAGATTCAAGAGGTAGTGATCAAAACCATCCTCAAGAAAAAGAAACTCAAAAAGGCAAAATGGTTGTCTGAGGAGGCTTTACAAATAGCAGAGTAAAAAAGAGAAGCAAAAGGCAAAGGAGAAAAAGATATACCTATCTGAATGCAGAGTTCCAAAGAATAGCAAGGAGAGATAAGAAAGCCTTTTAAAGTGAACAGTGCAAAGAAATAGAAGAAAACAATAGAATGGGAAAGACTAGAGATCTCTACAAGAAAATCTGAGATACCAAGGGAACATTTCATGGAAAGATGGGTACAATAAAGGACAGAAATTGTATGTACGTAACAGAAGCAGAAGATATTAAGAGTATACAAAGAAGAGCTATACAAAAAAGATCTTAATGACCCAGATAACCATGTTGGTGTGATCACTCACTTAGAACCAGACATCCTGGAGTGCAAAGTCAAGTGGGCCTTAGGGAGCATCACTATGAACACAGCTAGTGGAGGTGATGGAATTCCAGTAGAGCTATTTCAAATCCTGAAAGATGATGCTGTGAAAGTGCTGCCCTCAATATGTCAGCAAATTTGGAAAAACTCAGCAGTGGCCACAGGACTGGAAAAGGTCAGTTTTCATTCCAATCCCAAAGAAGGGCAATGCCAAAGAATGCTCAAACTACTGCATAATTGCACTCATTTCACATGCTAGCAAAGTAATGCTGAAAATTCTCCAAGCTAGGCTTCAACAGTATATAAACCAAGAACTTCCAGATGCACAAGCTGGATTTAGAAAAGGCAGAAGAACCAGAGATCAAATGGCCAACATCTGTTGGATCATAGATAAAGCAAGAGAATTCCAGAGAAACATCTACTTCTGCTTCATTGACTACCCTAAAGCCTTTGACTATGTGGATCACAATGAACTGTGGAAAACTCTTCATGAGATGCGACTACCAGACCACCTTACCTGCCTCCTGAGAAACCTGTATGCAGGTCAAGAAGCAACAGTTAGAATCTGACATGGAACAGTGGACTGGTTCCAAATTAGGAAAGGAGTACGTTAAAGCTGTATGTTGTCACCCTGCTTATTTAATTTATATACAGAGTACATCATGCAAAATGCTGGGTTGGATGAAGCACAAGCTGGAATCAAGATTGCAGGGAGACATATCAATAACCTCAGATATGCAGATGGCACCACCCTTATGGAAGAAAGGGAAGAGGAATTAAAGAGCCTCTTGATGAAGGTGAAAGAGGAGAGTGAAAAAGCTGGCTTAAACTCAACATTCAAAAAACTAAGATCATGGCATTTGGTCTCATCACTTCATGGCAAATAGATGGGGAAACAATGGAAACAGTGACAGATTTTATTTTCTTGGGCTCCAAAATCACTGTGGACAGTGACTGAAGCCATGAAGTTAAAAGACATTTGCTCCTTGGAAGAAAAGCTATGACAAACCTAGACAGCATATTAAAAAGCAGAGACATTACTGTGGTGGAAAAGGTCCATATAATCAAAGCTATGGTTTTTCCAGTAGTCATGTACAGATGTGAGAGCTGAACAATAAAAATGTCTGAGGGCTGAAGAATTGATGCTTTTGAATTGTGGTGTTGGAGAAGACTCTTGAGAATCCCTCAGACTGTAAGGAGATCAAACCAGTCAATCCTAAAGGAAATCAATCCTGAATATTCAATGAAAGGACTGATGCTGAAGCTGAAGCTCCAATACTTTGGCCACCTGATGTGGAGAACTGAATCACTGGAAAAGACCCTGATGCTGGGAAAGATTGGAGGTGGGAGGAGAAAGATCAACAGAGGATGAGATGGTTGGATGGCATCACCAACACAATCGACATGAGTTTGAGCAAACTCTGAGAGTTGGTGAAGGACAGGGAAGCCTGGCATGGTACAGTCCATGGGGTCATGAAGAGTCAGACAGGACTGAGTGAACAACAACAAATGATCTGTACACATATTAGATGAAAATATGAAAATTTTAGTTAACAATAATAGGAAAAAAAGGTTTAAGTTGTAATGTGAATGAAAAAGAATATTTGGTCATTTTTCTAATGCAACATGGCAAATTACTACAAATGTAGGCACTTATTATTTTGTGGTTCTGTAGATTCGGGGTCTCATGACCAAAATGAATGTGTTGGCCTGGCTGAGTCCTCATCTGGAGCTGGGGTCTTCTTTTATACTCATTCAACTAGTTTGAGAATATAGTTCCTTGTGGTTATAGGACCAAGGTCCCTGTCTCTTTATTGGATGTCAGTGAGGAATGCTCTTAACTTCTGAAACCTTCCAGAATTATTTGCCCTGTAGCCCTCTGTATCCTCAAGGCCACCAAGAGAGAATCTCCTTCACTTTAAATCCTTCTTATGCTTCATATCTCTGTGTCCAGGAAAAGTCCAGTCTCTTTTAAGGTTCACCTGATTAGGTCAGACCCACCTAGGATAGTCTCCTTTTCTTAAAGCCCAATGTAACATAACCCAGTCATGGGAGTGATATCTCTTTCCCATTTGCAGGTCACTTCTGCCCATAATCCAGGAGGAGGAGATAAATCAAGGGTGTCAGGCATTGGGGAATTATCTTAGAATTCTAATACAGATATTAACAGTATGCACAGTAACATCTCAGCCATGCAACAGTTACATGCTCAAAAAAAAAAATCATGTGATATAAACCTCAGTGTTAATAAGATCTTTCTGTGAGGCTGGATTATGGATGCCTTTATTTTTTTCTTTATACTTTTCTGTATTTTCTAAGCATTTTATAATGACATGTCAGTTTTATGATCAGAGAAACCCCCCACATTTTTTAAGATAAAGAAACAATCTAGCCTCAAACTAAGTAATGCATGAGGATGTGTGGCAATGTGTGTATGTGTAGCTGAGTGGTTTTCTCATTCATTTATTCTTCCATTTTTTCACTAACCAACAGATGAAAATGCAGGCAGATTGCATTTTCCTATAGGAGTGTGTGGTCATGGGGACCCGGCATCCAGAATCTCCCTGGAATAGTTTCATACTTATCAGCAAAAAGATTCCAAAAGGCAAGTGGCATTTATCTTCATAATTATCTTGGGAAAAAATATGGAAGGCAAGTTACTCCAACTGTTGAGAAATACTTTGCAATTTCTATTTTCCCACCATTATCCCAACAGCTTGATAATTTTTAGGTTTTGAAATTTCCCATTGTCTTTGTTAGCAGAAAATACCAGCTTCTCATAAATAACTGAAATGAAGCAACAGAACTTTTGGCTCAAAATCACTTTTCAGCCTGACATGTCAGAAGGAGCCTGATGCCAAAATTCTCTCTCAAAACAGAAGTGTGGCCCTGAGAGACCCAGTAACACCAACGAACCAGAAACCTTTATGGTGGGAACTCCCTCCACTAACATTAGAATAAGGAATTGCTCAAGGAGGCTAATTTCAGCATGTGGCAACACCACTAGGGCACACTTGCTGGCTATCTTGGGGTACTGTGTGCTGGTAACAAATCCAGGGCTCAAATCAAAGATGAAGAATGTGAAATTAATTGTTGCTGTTCAGTTGCTCAGTCATGTCCAACTCTCTGCGACTCAATAAACTGCAGCATGCCGGGCTTCCTGGCTCTTCACCGTCTCCTGGAATTTGCTCAGACTCATGCCCATTGAGTCAATGATGTCGTCCAACCATGTCATCCTCTATCACCCGCTTCTCCTTCAATTAATGAGGTTGTGCAAAAAAAAAGATGAGGCCACCTGGACAAGAGGACAGTAGCCTGACTTGCCTTTGAGGCTCTCTCACCTCCTTTATCACTGCCATGCCTCTCTTCAACATACCACTCGCTCATCATCCGTGAAGATCATTGGGGTGTTGATTTTGATGTGGATACTTCCAGGGGTGTTTGCATTGTAATCACAGGATAGAAAATGAGCAAAAGCCCTGAGGACAGTAAAGAAGAGTCTGTTATTGTAGAAAGACAAATAAAGAGGTTACTTTGCTCAAGGGCTCTATCCCATTGGGTAGTTAACTCCAAAGTCATCTTCCACACAGTCTGAACAATTATTGCATGTTTTTGTATAATATTGACCTGACTCAGGAACAGGCCCCAAGAACTCCAGTTCACCAGCTTTGTGAGGCTGGAGGAAGCTCTCTGAGGTACTCCTGAAGAAGGAGAAAGAACTCCTTTCTGAGACTGGGTATAGTCAGGCAAAGCTGAAATCATGTCAATTTTCATTCTTAAAAATTAATCAATTTTTCATACATATACTTAGCTTCTCAGTCATGTCAAACCCTTTGCAACCCTTTGGATTGTAGCCCATCTGGCTCCTCTGTCCATGGGATTTCTCATGCAAGAATACTGGAGTGGGTTGCCATTTTTTCTTCCAGGGGATCTTCCTGACCCAGAGATTGAAAGTGCATCTCTTGTGTCTCCTGATTCTATTCCCCGCTGAACCACCTGGTAAGTCCTTTATATATAAATAAGCTTACAAATTATTAAGTATAAAAAATAAATGGGTAATCGTGAAACTGCTAACCAACTAATGTATCACCACCCACCCCATCTCCATGCTCTTCCTTCCACAGGCTCCTTTCCTTCCCACCTCTCTCTACACTTGGCAAGTAACCATCTTAATGTTTTTATTATTTTTCAAAAAAAATTCTTTATTCCTATTTTTTATTAGAGTTTGACCATATATCCACTAACCACTTGCTATTTAGTTTTCTTATGTTTTAAACTCTATATAAGTGCTATCACAATTATATATTGTTTTGTAACTAGCTGTTCTTATTCAACATTATGTGTTTGTGATTCAACCATTTTTAGGCCCATAGCTTTGGTTTATTCATTTTCATTCCCTTATGTGACTATACTAGAATCAAATAATCTGTTCTCTTATTGATGGAGCAGCTTTACTTTTTAAAATGGTTTTAAACATACTTTCACCATAGGATTTGGTGGTGTTTATTCAAATAGGGAAAAGGACAAGATGTGTTCAATAGATAGGATTGGGTGGTGTGGCAAAAGAAAGTAATAAAGAAATATTTTGAGGGTAAATCAGGTACCGGTCCCAACTCTTCCAAAACTTTCTTGTGTGTATTATTTCTCCATCCTCAGAAATAGTTTCTACAAAGTAAAGGAGTTGGAAAAACTTCATGTTTCTCTCCGAAACAACCCTTTAATTCAATGAGGTTTTCATTCACTGAGCACACAGCACCTGTCACTTGCCCCCACTGCTGACTACATAGTTGAAAATAAAACAGATCTGGGTTTTGCCATCATAGAACTTAGACTCAGAAGGAATCAGGGAAAAAAAAAAAATGAACAGCCCAAACTAAGTTGTTTTTTAAAATTAAACACTATGGAAAGTATTATACTGGGAACATACAGGGTGATGATAGTTCTAGATGGGTCTACTTTAGATAGAATCGCTGGGAAAGGCCTCTCAAATGGTGTTATTTAAGCTTAAGAGGAACTAGTCATCCACAACCAGGAGGAAGAAAATTCCAGACTAAGAAAACTACATGCGCAAAAACTCCAAGTAGGGCAACAACATCACACGTCCTAGAAGCCACAGGAACGGTCTGAGAGGATGCATGGCTTCTGGTGAGCCCTGGACACATCCGGGCGGGATTCTGTGGGCTGTGGCAAGGGTTTTGGAATTTATCCTATTTGCAAACGAAAAGTGTTAGAGGTTTTTTTTTTTTTTAAACATCTTGACCATATCTGTGTGTGTGTGTCTTTTTAAACATTACTGTGACTGGTGTGAAAAAATGGTGGGAGGGGGGCAGCATTGGAAAAGGGGCCCTGGTGGGAGGTGACAGGGACTCAGACCATAGCTGTGGCCATGAAGATGAGGGTGAGGGGAATGAACTGGCTTCCTCCATGGTCTGGACTCAAGAAAGGGGCACTGTTACAATTGGCGTTTAATGAGAAACACAATCAACATATGTGGTTAAGGGAAAGGAGAAATAATCAGACCCCAGATCACTTCACTAGGGAAGAGAAAGTTCAGAAAAGAGTGGGCGGGACAGATAAGGAAGTTGTAGGCCTTCAGCAACAGGAGAGTAAGGATACTCTATGTATCTCTTTCCCTCACCCCCATCTGCCTGCCTCTCCTCCCCTCCCTCTCTTCTATTCCCTAGTTGTTTTAGGTGCAGAGCATCTAAATGATAGGATACCAAAAGAGGAACTCCCCAGGTCATTAGGTACGCAATATGCTACTGGAGATCAGTGGAGAAATAACTCCAGAAAGAATGAGGGATGGAGCCTAAGCAAAAACAATACACAGTTGTGGACGTGACTGGTGATAGAAGCAAGATCTGATGCTGTAAAGAGCAATATTACATAGGAACCTGGAATGTCAGGTCCCTGAATCAAGGCAAATTGGAAGTGGTCAAACAAGAGATGGCAAGGGTGAATGTCGACATTCTAGGAATCAGCGAACTAAAATGGACTGGAATGGGTGAATTTAACTCAGATGACCATTATATCTACTACTGTGGGCAGGAATCCCTCAGAAGAAATGGAGTAGCCATCATGGTCAACAAGAGAGTCTGAAATGCAGTACTTGGATGCAATCTCAAAAACGACAGAATGATCTCTGTTCGTCTCCAAGGCAAATCATTCAATATCACAGTTATCCAAGTCTATGCCCCAACCAGTAATGCTGAAGAAACAGAGGTTGAACGGTTTTATGAAGACCTACAGGACCTTGTAGAACTAACACCCAAAAAAGATGTCCTTTTCATTATAGGGGACTGGAATGCAAAAGTAGGAAGTCAAGAAACACCTGGAATAACAGGCAAATTTGGCCTTGGAGTACAGAATGAAGCAGGGCCAAGAAAATGCACTGGTCATAGCAAACACCCTCTTCCAACAACACAAGAGAAGATTCTACACATGGACATCACCAGATGGTCAACACCGAAATCAGATTGATTATATTCTTTGCAGCCAAAGATGGAGAAGCTCTATACAGTCAACAAAAACAAGACCAGGACCTGACTGTGGCTCAGATCATGAACTCCTTATTACCAAGTTCACACTCAAATTGAAGAAAGTAAGGGAAACCGCTAGACCATTCAGGTATGACCTAAATCAAATCCCTTATGATTATACAGTGGAAGTGAGAAATAGATTTAAGGGCCTAGATCTGATAAATAGAGTGCCTGATGAACTATGGAATGAGGTTCGTGACATTGTAAAGGAGACAGGGATCAAGACCATCCCCATGGAAAAGAAATGCAAAATAGCAAAATGGCTGTCTGGGGAGGCCTTACAAATAGCTGTGAAAAGAAGAGAGGTGAAAAGCAAAGGAGAAAAGGAAAGATATACGCATCTGAATGCAGAGTTCCAAAGAATAGCAAGAAGAGATAAGAAAGCCTTCTTCAGCGATCAATGCAAAGAAATAGAGGAAAACAATAGGATGGGAAAGACTAGAGATCTCTTCAAGAAAATTAGAGATACCAAGGGAACATTTCATGCAAAGATGGGCTCGATAAAGGACAGAAATGGTATGGACCTAACAGAGGCAGAAGATATTAAGAAGAGGTGGCAAGAATACACGGAAGAACTGTACAAAAAAGATCTTCACGACCCAGATAATCATGATGATGTGATCACTAATCTAGAGCCAGACATCTTGGAATGTGAAGTCAAGTGGGCCTTAGAAAGCATCACTATGAACAAAGCTAGCGGAGGTGATGGAATTCCAGTTGAGCTATTTCAAATCCTGAAAGATGATGCTGTGAAAGTGCTACACTCAATACGCCAGCAAATTTGGAAAACTCAGCAGTGGCCACAGGACTGGAAAAGATCAGTTTTCATTCCAATTCCAAAGAAAGGCAATGCCAAAGAATGCTCAAACTACTGCACAATTGCACTCATCTCACATGCTAGTAAAGTAATGCTCAAAATTCTCCAAGCCAGGCTTCAGCAATACGTGAACCGTGAACTTCCTGATGTTCAAGCTGGTTTTAGAAAAGGCAGAGGAACCAGAGATCAAATTGCCAACATCCGCTGGATCATGGAAAAAGCAAGAGAGTTCCAGCAAAACATCTACTTCTGCTGTATTGACTATGCCAAAGCCTTTGATTTTGTGGATCAAAATAAACTGTGGAAAATTCTGAAAGAGATGGGAATACCAGACCACCTGACCTGGCTCTTGAGAAATCTGTATGCAGGTCAGGAAGCAACAATTAGAACTGGACATGGAACAACAGACTGGTTCCAAATAGGAAAAGGAGTACGTCAAGGCTGTATATTGTCACCCTGCTTATTTAACTTCTATGCAGAGTACATCATGAGAAACGCTGGGCTGGAAGAAACACAAGCTGGAATCAAGATTGCTGGGAGAAATATCAATAACCTCAGATATGCAGATGACACCACCCTTATGGCAGAAAGTGAAGAGGAGCTAAAAAGCCTCTTGATGAAAGTGAAAGAGAAGAGCGAAAAAGTTGGCTTAAAGCTCAACATTCAGAAAACGAAGATCATGGCATCTGGTCCCATCACTTCATGGGAAATAGATGGGAAACAGCAGAAACAGTGTCAGACTTTACTTTTTTGGGCTCCAAAATCACTGCAGGTGGTGACGGCAGCCATGCAATTAAAAGGCACTTACTCCTTGGAAGAAAAGTTATGACCAACCTAGATAGTATATTCAAAAGCAGAGACATTACTTTGCTGACTAAGGTCCATCTAGTCAAGGCTATGGTTTTTCCAGTAGTCATGTATGGATGTGAGAGTTGGACTGTGAAGGCTGAGCGCCGAAGAATTGATGCTTTTGAACTGTGGTGTTGGAGAAGACTCTTGAGAGCCCTTGGACTGCAAGGAGATCCAACCAGTCCATTCTGAAGGCGATCAACCCTGGAATGTCTTTGGAAGGAATGATGCTAAAGCTGAAACTCCAGTACTTTGGCCAACTCATGCGAAGAGTTGACTCATTGGAAAAGACTCTGATGCTGGGAGGGACTGGGGGCAGGAGGAGAAGGGGACGACCGAGGATGAGATGGCTGGATGGCATCACTGACTCGATGGACGTGAGTCTCAGTGAACTTCGGGAGATGGTGATGGACAGGGAGGCCTAGCGTGCTGCGATTCATGGGCTCGCAAAGAGTCGGACACCACTGAGAAACTGAATTGAACTGATCTTTAAATATCTGTTTGAAGAGTGCAGCAGACAAGCCTCCTCCCCAGGATTCCAGAAGAGACAGGATAGTCCAGTCCTTCCAGCACCCCACCTCCTAGCACCCCCGCACATCTAGGCCTGAGGCCGTGTCCCCAGCATCCAATTCCTTTTCGTTTAAGTGCCTGAATAGTTCTATGTCAAAGCCCAAAGCTTGGCCTAGACTCTCTCCCTCATAATACGCTGCTCATTTCAAGTACCTTAGAGGCTTCTGGCACCTTTCCTAGAGCAAGGCCAGAGTAGACGGCAAAGGCAGAGGATTCGTGAGCACTGATTGGCCGAAGCCAGAAGCATTCTGGATGCTGATTGGCTCCGCCATTCGCAGGAAGGAGTTTGTGATGCCCGCAAATTGTTGCTGCTAAGTCACTTCAGTCGTGTCCGACTCTGTGCGACCCCATAGACGGCAGGCCACCAGGCTCCCCTGTCCCTGGGATTCTCCAGGTAAGAACACTGGAGTGGGTTGCCATTTCCTTCTTCAATGCATGAAAGTGAAAAGTGAAAGGGAAGTCGCTCAGTGTGTCCGACTCTTCGCAACCCCATGGACTGCAGCCCACCAGGCTCCTCCGTCCATGGGATTTTCCAGGCAAGAGTACTGGAGCGCAAAAAGCAGATCCAAAAGGAAACAGGAAAAGGCGTACGATCTGTGAGCACTGATTGGCGGAAGCTAGAAGCATTCTAGAGGCTGATGGGCTCCATCATTCTTAGGATGGAGGTTGTGGCACTCTTGAAAAGCAGATCTAGTGCCCTGACCCCAGCAGGGTCCTGAGGGGGCAGGCGAATCAACCCTACTGGAACTTTGTGGAACTCTTTACTGAGGGCGTTATGGTTTTTTTTTAAAATTAAATACAATAAAACATGACTGAATGAGGACTATCGGAGGCTGTTTAGTGTACTTTAAAATTCTGTAATTTGCTATACCACAATAACTTGCACTTTAATAAAAAGCAATCTCTCGTCTTAATAGCCAGACAATAAAGAGTTATTTATAGGAGGCGCAGTGCTGGCCCAAGCCTTCCAGGTGTGCCCCAGATTTGAAGCAAGCACTCAGAGAGATCTGCGGGGACGGCGCTGCCTGATACAGCCTAAACAAGCCTTTCGCCTGTGCTGCCATTGCGCAGTGTCACGGCTCCGGGGCTGCGCTGGCCCCAGGCACCCCGCCCTGCACAGCACGCCAGGCACACTGATTTATTTCAGTATTACGTTTAATTGTTTCCTTCTTGTTGAAGCCTTAACATGCGATGCTTGTAAATCTGACCCGAATCCTCCATATGGCGCTCTGGTTTTCCATTTTCAAATGCATTCGCCCTGGAATAATGACTGTGGTATAACTCAATTTGAGTTCTGCTGCTGGGGACTTTATTACATAATGCTTTCTAATTGACCCTCATAGTTTAATAAGACAGAACATTTCACCAGAACATTGACAAAAGTTATTAATTTTCACTTCAGCAGAGACCCATGTCCCAATTAAATCCCCTGAGAATGCCTGGCTGACTGACTGACCTCATTATGGCTAATGCTTATTAGTCCTGCGGAGAGGATAGCATCACACACTGTTAAAATGCCTAAATGAGCACATACAACCGTCCAACGTGATTACAATTTACATACATGACTAATTTTACTCCCCTAATCCTTGTCTGGTGCAGTGAGTGTGGTGTGCTGCTGTCATACCACGAGATCAGCCATCGAGGATTTGGAAGGTGTTGTAAAAATGCCCTGCCAGTGTGCTAAGCTACACCCAGTTAAATTATATCTGCCTTTCTAGGAAACTATTTCAAGCGCGTGGGCGTTTTGAAATGGGGCGACTGACTAGCGCCCATTCCTTCTTTAATATGGAACAGCTAGTACCCATTTGGGTTGTTTTTTTTTCAGCCAACTTAAAAGAAACAAGAAGATGAAGGAAAAAAAAAAACTATCACCAGCCGCAGCAAACAATTATTCCAGCCTTCCTGCTTGGGTAGTTCACACTCCCTGAAGTGGGTTTTTCTTCCCCGAGTCTAGTCGTATTTGCCCATTTTCTCTGAGTTTTCATTGGGAAGGAGCCGGCGGGGAGGAACTTGCACAGTCACCGGCCTTGTTTCCTCAGCTGTGTTGTGAAAGCATCGTGGCTGCCACCCTGGTTACCAGTGATGCTACTACATACTCAAACTAGTCCCCGCTTGAGGGAGCATCAGCTGGAAGGCCAGTTGGATGAAAAATGCATATTTGCCCAGGCTGGTAAAATGAAACGCTCAGAGGGGCAAGAAGACGAAAGTAAAGCTTACAGTGTCTGTGGCTTCTGATTGTTTTTTAACCTTTCTTTTCCTGGTCTCTACAAGGTGTTTATCTTTCAGGCAGTCCAACCATGGCTTAGTGTCTGCTTTTCTTGTGCATTTGTAGTCATTCCCCCTGGGCTGTGTGATTTGACACATGACAACAATCTAACAGCAGAGATCAAACTTCTCCTCAGACTCTTTGCAATGTGACAAGTAATGTGTATTGACACAGCAAAGTGCACTCTGGAAATATGAGTGGTTGGGCGGGCACCAGACCTTCCTGCTCAGCTAGAGATAGCTTAAATCATAGGCTTCAGTTGCCCACAAAGATAAAGCCAGAATTTAAATAATGATAACCAGCTGGAAGCTGCAATTCATTGAAATCTTTCCTCTTCTTTTCTTTTGGTATTATCAATTGAAAGGAGGGATTTGGTGGGAAAAACAATAATAAGGATAGCAAGAGCAAAAGACAAAGGCGAAAGAAATGAAACTAAACCTCCCCAGGGAATATTTGAGCATTCTACACATTCTGCTCAGGCCCCATTCTGCAAACGATCAGTAAAGACTTCCTTTGTGGCACTGCAAACAAGGCCCCTGCCTTCAGGAAGCTGATGGTCTGCAGGCTGTCAAAACTGTCATAACTGAAACACAGGTATACAGGGTGATCAATTCTACTGATGGCCAAGGCTTATGGGAGCCCAAAGAAGGGATATTAACCCACCTTTGGTGGTGGGGATGAGGGTTGGCTGGTCCAAGAAGGGCTTCCTAGAGAATGAATCATTTAAGTTGAGCCCTAAATGATAAGTGAATAGTCCTAGGATATCAGGGAAGAAGGACTGGGCTCCAGGTAGAGAAAAATCAGTTCTTTTTTCTCCTTCATCCTTTAAACAAGTGGGCATTTAGTCCCACTATGTGCCGCCTGCTGCTCAGGTTCTGTGTCTGCATCTGATGCTGAAGAGTAACTCCTGGTGGTGACCTGAGGTGTGGCAGCCTCTCCAGGGAGGTCAGGATTCACCAGGGAATCACGGATGAAAGGGGCTCAGTGCCCCGTGTGTGGAGTAAATGATCAAGGGAACCTACAGTGTGAAAAAGTACACTTGTTCACACAGAAGAAGATTTCAGAAAAACACTACTGTGGGAGAAGAATCACCAAAGAGCAGTGTGAACTCCGGGAAAGAAGAGATCTATTTGGCAGGGCAGGGGTGGGGGGAGTGTTAGTTCAGAGATGATGGTGAGGGGGAGGCTGCTAAGCTTTGCCTGTGGTTCTGGTGCTGTGACCTAATCACACACCCTTCTTCCCTGTTGGGGCCTCCTGCTGTACTCAAAATGGCTCTCGGGAGCCAACCATGCCTCTTTCAGTTACAGGTTGGGGTACATCATGTTGGTAGCTTGAATCTGGTCATGGGGGTAGTATTTACACTACAGGACTCAGTAAACTCTAGAGACCAGAGCCTCCCATCCCCAGAGGGTACTTAGTCACTCAGTCACGTCTGACTCTTACGATCCCATAGACTGTAGCCTATGGGATTCTCCAGGCAAGAACACTGGAGTGGGTTGCCATTTCCTTCTCCAGGGCATCTTCTTGACCCAGGAATTGAACCTGGGTCTCTTGCATTGTAGGCAGACTCTTTACAGACTGAACTATGGGGAAGCCCATCCCCAGAGAGCTGGTTTTTAAACACTGACCAGCACACCATGGTCTGCACCCAAGAATCACAAGCTGTGTAGGATGGGGAGGACTCAGAGGCATGAGGAAGGTCTCTCTTCTAAAGATTAAGGAAGAAACTTGAGTCAAGGGGTTGATATATGCCTACACCCTCCCCAGGAATGAAGGTTGAAGAAATATCTCCAGCAATGGGAAGGGCAGTTGGGCAGTGGGAATAGTCATGCTATTATGGGTTCTATGGGATCTTAGAGTGTGTTCTGGGCAGACGGTGATGACAAGAGGAGAGCATAGAAAATAAAATGGGACCCCATGGACCAACGTGTTTGTTCTTTATTCTGCAGCCACTGAGGACTCAACAGAGATATTTTAAAGAGTGGCACAGTATGGTCAGATTTCTTTTAGGGGATATAGAGGACAGAGTAGTGGATGAAGATTCAGATGGCCAGGAGACCAAGAACAGGCTGTTGCAGTCACAGATATTTGCTTATACAGTGTTAATTCCTTTCATTCCTTCCCTTCCTTTCCAACAGAACCATCTTCAATTTTTTTTTCCGCCCCCAGGGAGGAAATGTGCCCTGCTTAAAAAAACAAACAAAACTCTCACGGCCTTTCCCAGTCTTCCTTGCAGAGAATGGTCCCATGACATTCTGGCCAATGGAAGGTAAGTCAAGTCACTGGATGGAGCTTTCAGGCCTGCTCTTTGAAAGGGAACAGACTTGAGAGACATTTGCCTTTTGCCTTTCCTCTTCTTCTGCCTGGAATGTGGATGTAGAAGAGGAGGAATCATTTAGTGAGCATGAAGTGACAAGCCCACAGATGATAGCACCAGTCAAGGATGGCTGAATGAAAAGATAGAAGGAAATTAGGGCATGCCTTGGAGGTATAATGGGGCTGCCATATTGATTCTGGGTCTTCTGTATTTGGATTTCATATTGCATGGGAAAAAAAACACACAAAACTCTCTGTTTGGGTAAGCCATGGCAAGTCTTGCTTTCTATTATGTCAGCTACACCCATCCTTAACTACTTCCGGTACTATTTTAGAGATTCAGGTGACAGACCCTGAGGACAAGAAGAGAGCAGCAGCAATGGCATGAAGATGTAGGAATATCTTCATGTTCCTACCTGCCTCAGGTAAACTAGGCAGCAACATCTATTTAGGGAGAATGAAGCACAAAAGATCATTTAGCTTCTGAGACCAAGTGAAATACAGAAGGCAAAACAGGCTGCAAGGACTCAGGTTTCAGGGGACAGATGGGACATATACAAGAAGACAATGAACTGAGTTTGGACGGGCTTGTCATCGAAAGTTGGAAGGAGAGGCTGGTGTTCAGGAGAGAGGCTGAGAAAGCTCTGAAGTAGAGATGGCAGCCATCAACTAAGAGATGGTGTTTGGATCCTTGGAATTGCTTATGAAATGGATGAATGATGAAAAGAGGCCCAATGGGGAAATTCTGGGAAATACCAGCAGGCAAAAGATGGGCAGCAGTGAGACAGGAGGGGTTTAAGAAAGGAGTGTGAAGGGCTGGGAGAGAGATGGGAAGAGGATTCACAGAGGCAAGCCCCAGGAACTAAAAGCAGAGACAGTTTTGAGAAGGGAAGAGCAATCAAGAGCACCATGTACAATGGAGTTATCAAATAGGGTGAGGAATGAAACTTAGCCTATGGATTTGGCAATTAGAATGTCAGTGTTTTCTGCTTCCACTGAGGTCACTACTGAAGCTGGAGAAATGATTTGCCCAAAATGACATCATTAGTAATGAGTCTAGCATTAGAAATGGAGACACTGGGCTTCCTTGGTGATCCAGTGGTTGAGAGTCCACCTTGCAATGCAGGGGACACTGGTTCAATCCCTGACCTTGGAAGAATCCACATGCTCCAGAGTAACTAAGCCTGTATGCCACAACTACTGAACCTGCGCTCTAGAGCCTGAGAGCTGCAACTACTGAGCTTATGCACAGCAACTACTGGCGCCCACGAGCCCTAGAGCCCGTGCTCTGAAACAAGAGAAGCCACTGCAATGAGAGCCCGCAAGCTGCAACTGGAGAAAGCCTGTGTGCAGCAATGAAGACCCGGCACAGCCTCAAATAACTAAAATAAAACAAATAAATTATATATATACATGTATATATATGTATGTATAAAGAAATGACATGGCCTGACTCCCTGTACAGTTGCTCTTTCTCTTCTATTACACATGCTTTTAGGCTGCCCCAAATCACCAAACCAGGTTTTCACTTTAAAGGATCAGCTTTGGAGTGGGGCGGGTGGTGGTTGGGGTGGGGTGCTAATTTATGCTCAGATACAAACCACTTCTAGCTGCCTTCACTGATAAATAGGTTTAAATAGGTGTCCTTTTGTCCCCAGATTAAAGTATCTCTTTAGCTAATATTTTGATGCACTGAAATCTCTTACTGAAGGCAGTTAGCCGAGGAGAGGAGGAGAGAAAGAGTCAGGACAACACCATCTTCTGCCATGCTCATCCCTCATAGCCTCAGCCTGGCTGGAGATGATGGCCTTTCATTTCTCATTCTGTGTCCAACCCACAGCAACAGGCCCAAAGGCCACTGCCTGGCGAAGTGCTGTTTCTTTCCTCTCAAGTGAGAAGCAGCTCTTTTGGATATGAGCCCATCCTGAGTGGACATCCTTATCCATCATGGAGACCAGAAACAGCCTGAGCCTGGGTCCCCAGCAGGAACTATTTTGCCCAAAGTTCTGACTCTATTTCCAGACCACAGCACATGGCTATCAGAGAATCTCAGAAAGCCATGTCGATCAGCACAAGAGGCTGGGCTCAGAGGGAGACCATTCTGAAATTCCTGAGGATGAACTAAGCATGGGTATCCTTTTTTTTTTTTTTTTTTTTTTGGCTGGAAGCAGAGGTCAGAAAAGTAAAACTTTGAGGGGCAAAGGGGTTACAACCCCAGAGCATTTAAACCACCTGATGCCCCAGGCAACTGCACACCTATAGGTACAGAGGTTAGAGTATCAGTTACTGGCAGAAACCCTTCTTGCAAAACACTCTGTATGTGAGAACCTGCGTAAAGCAAACAACCCCCCACCCAAGGCTGTGAAGCTCTTCCCTTGCCCCATGCTGTCAGGGAGTGAAACAGCAACTTGGATACATGGCTGGCAGTTGGCAGGGAAACCTGGTGGGCGTGCTAGGGGCATTGCAATCCATAAAGGAAAAATGGTCTAAACAGAGCGAGAGGGTTTTGTTGTTGCTTTTCCTGAGCAAATGAGCACTGATGTTCTTTCTCACGTAAGAAATCTGCAACTGATCCGGAGACAATTTTTCTACCATGGACAAGGCAACCCGGGCTTCTGGCTGATTAAAGGAAGTAGCTACTGTTCACCATCTTTCAGGAGTGAGAGAATAAAGAAGGAGATGCAGCCAAAATAAACAGATGGCTGGATCAGGTGGGGGATGCTGTCATGAGCAGACACGCAGGTAGCATGGGCCCCAGGCAACCACACAAAGCCATTAAGAGGAGCCGAGACTCAGCATAGGGTTCTAGAACCCTGGGAAACAGTGTGTGCTCTGCCCCAGAGGGGGTCACCTTGGAATTGTCACCGATCCAAAGGTAGTGAAGTTTGCACAGAGCAGGAGGGTCCCAGCAGGCAAGCAATCCTGGACCCCAGGGAGGACTAGGAAAAGATGGAGCTGAGGGTGAAGGGCTAAGTTAGCAAAGTCAGCAGAAATTCAGACCCCTCGAGTGCCTGGAAGGTTGAGCAGCAGGCAGCGTGGTGCCAACTGGCAGGTGGCTCCCAGAATGCACTTGGAGCCACTGAGTCATCTTTGCAAACACTGACTGAACACCTTCTGTGTTTCAGGCACTAAGACACGGTTCTGTCTTTGAGGACCTCATGGTCTGGCAAGTGGAGTGTTTATAAATAGATGAATCACACTCCAGGATAGTGGTTATGAGCAGAGTTTTGAAGTGTCACAAGAGAGGGCGCTGTCAGGAAAGACTTCAGAGAGGAGGTGACAATGAAGTTGGATAATGAAGACTAAGCAGGCAATCGCATCAGAAAAATTGCACCAGAAGGCCACAGCTGGGGAAACTGGGAGGTTACATTAGTTAAGATTCTGGTTGCAGAGCAAAAATCTCCAGTTAAACTAGCTGAAGTTAAGAGGAATGTTACTTTAGATGTACAACAGATAATGTTACAGGAAAGTAAGAAGAAAAAAGTGCTGCTGTGTGAGGGCCCAGACCAGGAAATCAGGGATGTTAATTTGTCAGAGGCGCACAAGAACTCTGATCCACCATGCTCTGTGCATCTGCTCCAGTCCTCGGTCTTCCTGAGGTCCTCTCCTGTCTCTGCTTACTCAATGTCCTTACAATTCTGTATCTTTGCCTCATAAGTGGCCCTGGCTTGCTCTGCCATCTACTTCAGGGCCAGTTCCCTATGCCCTTTCAAGTAAGGTACCATCATCGTGAGGCTCTCATTCCAGTAAAGGAGGGCTGGAAGCAATGATGAAACTCTCTGCCTCCCCGAAGGCAAGGGCAACTCGACACCTGTGGCATAACGCAGGCGAGGAGACGTCTATCCAAACACAGTGTGGCTTTGCGATATTGAGAGCGGTGGTCTTGACCACGGCAGTGCAGCAGTCTGGTGGTGGCTAGGTGGTAACAGCAGTCAATGTGACCACACCCTACAGAGGTGGCAGCAGTGCCCAGCATTAGCAACAGTGCCTAGCAGATAAAAAGGCATCCAGAAGCTAGACATTGGCCAAGGAGTCCCGAGGGTAGTGTTCACTCCTGACTGGTCTTGTTAGTGAGCCCACGGGATTCTCCCAACTACCAAGGCAAGCTCTTTGCAGGGGGTTGAGTTCCTGCCAGCATGCACAGGGTACCTACACTCGCTGTAAGGTCTTGTACCTGCAGGCAGTTTGATGTGGGGGAAGCTTGAGCGATGTGTCAATCAAAGTACCCAGCTTCCTCTTGACCTATGGCCTGCCGTCTGGGGGAACTGCTCATTCCAAGTAAGGCCCAGCAGGAGTTAGGACCCTCTTAGCAGGACATGCAGTAATTCCAGAAGGAACAGAAGTTGTCAGTTCCTACCAAGAAAAGCCAAGGGCACTGAAAGATTGGAAAGAAAAGCCGCTGACGGAAGAGTGTAATCAGAGAGAAATGAATAGAAACTGCCCAAAGAAAATGCGTGCTCCCTAGCAACCTGCTGCATAGAAAATAGGCCAAACAAATAGCTCTAAAAAGGATGTGGTGGTGGTGGGGGAAGTAATCAAAACTAGGAAAGCGAGAAAGTATTAAAAAAATCAAACAGCAACTCAGCTGGAGAAATTATAGCACAAAGTTAAAGTGCAAAAACATGATAAGGAAAGCAAAGGTGAAGAATGAAAAGAAGATTGCGAGAGAGGCTAAGATAAATAATAAGGCATTTTTCAAGTACAGGAGGAACAAGAGGTCAGTACAAGAGCCAGTAGGGCCTCTAAAAGCTGACAGAGGTAATTTATTGACAGAACATGAAGACATTGCGAAAAAATATTAAAAGGCATTTTTCCTTCCCCTCCTTACCTCTCTTTTCACAAAGGAAGATGGGGACATATGCCAGAACAGACATAAATTTCCCAGGAGTGGAAAAAAGACATATTGAAGGAAATCAGGATCGTGTCAGCACAGGTGATCAAGAAATTAGGACATCAGAAAAATTGCAGAAAGTCTAGAAAGCCAGGCCAGGGCCTCCAGGAATGAGGGACCCAGAGGCCAGTGAGGTCCAAGGCCAAAGAAGGGAGGGATGGGAGAGGGTCCATGGTATGTCAGAGGAGAGGGGCAGTGATCCACCCAGGGGCTGGTGTAGGAAGCAGTCTCGGGCTCTGCTTTACAAGCCCATCTTGTAGATTGCTTTTTCATCTTTGATAAAGGGAATAGAGTCAGGATTTTATGAAGTTTTTACACTCCAAACTGTTGACAATGATCTCTGATGGGGTGCTTGTTTTTAAAAGTACCAAGCATGATCCAATTTCGGGTAAACTTCACTTTCCTTCCCATAAGAAGACTCCAGAACAGAGGTAGAAAACCTGGGTTTGAGGTATTATTCTGTTACAGACCAGCTGTGTGTGTGCATGCATGCTCAGGCACGTCCAACTCTTTGTGAACTCCTGGACTAGTCTGCCAGGCTCCTCTATCCATGGAATTTCCAGGCAAGACTGCAGGAGCAGGTCTCCATTTCCTACTCCAGGGGACTTCAGGTTAATTGCTTAATCTCATGAAGATGTAGGTAACTCATTTCAAAAGTGAAGATAAAAACTACCTTACATGACCACAATACTCAAATAAAATCATTTACTTCTCCACCAATACAGCAAAAAAAAAAAAAAGAAAGAAAGAAAGAAAGAAAATTGCTGAGTGCTTTAAAGAGCCAGGCACTGTTTTTGGCCTCAGAGAGGCAGGATTAATAAACAGGTGCCTGCCCTTGTGGGGCTGACATTCTGGTATGAGGAGAGAGGTATTCAGCAAGGAAGTAAACAAGATCCTTTCCGAGAGTGATGAGAGCTTTGGAAAGAAAATACACAGCTGTGTAAGGGCCTGCTCACAGCATGGGTCAGGGAAGATGACACTGAGATCTGAATTAAGAGGAGGGAAGACCTGGATAGAACTTACCAGAAAGAGGGCAGCCAGACAAGGCCCCAAAGCTAATATATAAAAAAGCATTGTATAAACTGTACAGTCACTGAAAAGTTGGGCCTGAATGATATCATCAAGAGCTTTGTCCGAGGTTGAGAATTTGATTTTCAACCCAGCTCCTCAATCTGAGTAAACTATGAATGAGTGAGTGAAGTCGCTCAGTTGTGTCTGACTCTTTGCGACCCCATGGACTATAGCCTATCAGGCTCCTCCATCCATGGGATTTTCCAGGCAAGAGTGCTGGAGTGGATTGCCATTTCCTTCTCCAGGGGATCTTCCTGACCCAGGAATCAAACCCAGGTCTTCCGCATTGTAGGCAGACGCTTTACCCTCTGAGCCACCAGGGAGTAAACTATAGGGTAGTGTCAAATCAAGGCAGACTTCAGCAAGACAAGCCTGGCCACAAAGCAGTACAAAGCACCCAGTTCAGTTCAGTCACTCAGTCGTGTCCGACTCTTTGCGACTCCATGAATCGCAGCACGCCAGACCTCCCTGTCCATCACCATCTCCCGGAGTTTACTCAGACTCACGTCCATCGAGTCAGTGATGCCATCCAGCCATCTCATCCTTGGTTGTCCCCTTCTCCTCCTGCCCCCAATCCCTCCCAGCATCAGAGTCTTTTCCAACTCTTCGCATGAGGTGGCCAAAGTACTGGAGCTTCAGCTTTAGCATCATTCCTTCCAAATAAATCCCAGGGCTGATCTCCTTCAGAATGGACTGGTTGGATCTCCTTGCAGTCCAAGGGACTCTCAAGAGTCTTCTCCAACACCACAGTTCAAAAGCATCAATACTTCAGTGCTCAGCCTTCTCTGTAGTCCAACTCTCACATCCATACATGACCACAGGAAAAACCATAGCCTTGACTAGATGGACCTTAGGCGGCAAAGTAATGTCTCTGCTTTTGAATATGATATCTAGGTTGGTCATAACTTTCCTTCCAAGGAGTAAGCATCTTTTAATTTCATGGCTGCAGTCACCATCTGCAGTGATTTTGGAACCCCCCAAAATAAAGTCTGACACTGTTTCTACTGTTTCTCCATCTATTTCCCATGAAGTGATGGGACCAGATGCACCCAACATCTACAGAAATACAAAATGGATTCCAAGAGAAGCAGGGCACGTAGGGCCTGCCTCCTTTGTCATATGGACTCTGAGGTCCCTGTTGTGGCCATCCTCAAAGTCCCAGACGAAGAATCACCTTGGGATGTGCTGCTTACCTGGGGCTGTCAAGGTTCTGTGTAAAAATGCCCAGGTTCTAGGGTAAAAAATGAAGCAGCATGGATTCACTTCCCTGCTCAAAAGCAACAGCCCTATCTGAAATTTACTCCAGCCCATGGCCAAATTAACCATTGTGATTGGGTCATGCAACAATTAAAGAGAAAAAACTTAATTCTTATGTTTCTAAAGGTCCGGTTTCATTTCCCCAAAACCAGTCAAGCTCTTAGTCTGGAAAATGAGCTGAACGCTGAGAGAGGAAACTAAGTGGAACCAGAAACTTGTAATATTTTGTCTTAACATAAGAGTATAACATATGAGACAGAAGTCACATTTCATTTCACAAAAGCTTATAGAGGCAAACTCTTGCAGAGGGGAGGTGTGCGCCTGATCCTGAAATCAACAGGACCCCGTGGGGCTTCTGGGCATGGAGGCCTGTCTGTGTCCCCCGTTTCTTGTTTGTAGGGAATAGGCCTCAGCCTCCATGACCTTCTTTGAGTTCCAAAGCGCAGATTCAAACAGTTGCTAATCAGGGAAGGAAGGAGATGCAGAGATTAGGGAGGAATAGCCAAGAAACAATTGTGTAGCTTTGAGACAGGGTCCTGGTTCTGTCTTAAGTGTTGCACAGAACAATATCTTTGAGCTCTTTACAGAACCAAAACCTCTGACAAATGGATTTGTATTCTTCATTCCAGAGAAGACTACCTGAGGCCAGGTTAGTGAAATCAGAGAGGCTCATCAAGAGATTGTCTGAAACCAGATTAAAGGAGTGCAGGCCCTGCACACACCCAAATCTTATCAGCAACCCCATCCTTGAACCACTGCTATAAAACTCCTCACCAAACCCTCACAGGTTGGGAAACTTCGTTTTTCAGGGGCATGAGCTTGCTGCATACTTTTTGCCTGGCAAAACAATAAAGCTATTCTTTTCTACTTTAGCCCAAACTCTGTCTCTGAGACTTGATTCAGCACTGATGCACAGAGGCTGAGTTTTTGGCATCAGTGTCAGCCTGATTCCTTAAAGGGAATTCTGGGGAACTCATTAAGCCTCAGCTTTCCCGCCCACCATGTAGGAACCACATGTGATGTGATACATCCCCAGGCATGTCCCTCTCTTTGCCATGCAGTCAACCTGAGGGCAGTCCTCCTCCTTGTCCTAGGAACCATTGGTAAGGCACAGAACTCTCAAAAATGATCAAAATCCTACCAGGTGGAACACTGACATGGTCATTACTGGGGCAGACAGGACTGCCAGGGAGAGAGTGAGAAGGGAGGAGAGTCAGGGACCCTGTGCTCAGGAACTTCAACATCGCTGGCTGACCCAAAGAAAAGCTTATCAAGGAGCCTGAAAAGGCTGTTGTTTCACAAGCACCCTGCAAAGGAAGAGGGCATTATTATCCCCACTTTAAAGATGAGAAAACCAAGACTTCTGGAGGTCAAGTAAGCACCAGGTTAATGGGAGAGTTAGGACTTGAACACAGGTCTCCAACCCTTGTAGGTCAGTTGGTAAAGAATCTGCCTGCAATGTAAGAGACCTGGGTTTGATTCCTGGGTCAGAAAGATATCCTGGAGAAGGAAATGGAAACCCACTCCAGTATTCTTGCCTGGAGAATCCCATAGATAGAGGAGGAGTCCATGGGGTTGCAAGAGTCAGACACAATTTAGTGATTAAACCACCACTCCAGACCCTGAGGTCTTTCAAATGAAACAAGGGAAGCTTTTCCAGTGCTCAAGCACCCCGGGAGTCAAGGGAGCTTGTCCTTCTTCAAGGATGTTTAGAGATGCTCATGCTTGAACACTTCACCTTGGCAGGCTCTGAGAACCAAGGAGGAAGAGGAAGAGAAACTCCTTTCTCAGTAAGCCTAAGAATCTATTCAATATTCTGGACACCATGTCATCAAAGGATTCTGATTTTCCCTGTGTGAGGTGGGGAGATGTGCCGGAGAGATTTGAACATTCAGTCCCTGGTCTCTACTTTGAACAGCTAGCAGCCTGGCCTATGGTGGCAGGTGGGGTACCCGGAGCTGCCCCCACCTGTGCCCAGAAAGGACAAGGGCGCCCGCAAGGTGGACTTTGGGGCGGATGGTGAATATCTCAGCTGCCCAGAGCATGGGGCCCAGCTCTGCTTCGTGCCCGAAGGCTCTGAGTTTATTTTCTGACTCAGGGGAGCAGCTGTGGACTTCGTCCATTCGGCAGACTTGCCAGATGTTTGCTGACCCCAGGTTTTTTTCTCCCCAGAGGCCGCGCTGCCGCCTCTGAGATCAGCAGGGGTGAGGGGTGTGCGAGTTCCCAGGCTTCCCCAGGGCGGAGGGAGCAAGTCTGGGGCGGGCTGGGCTCTGGGCTGGAACTCAGGGCCGTGCCTGCGGGAAGCAGAGCCTGACCCTCTGTTGGCCGGGTCTCGGGAGTGAGGAGTGGTGAGGAAAATTGGAAGGAATAATCCCTGCCCCCTGAATTGCCTGGGATTAATTAGGAGACTGATAATGTACAGCGTGTGCCTGGGATGAAAATGAGTTATAGCCTCGTTATTAATATAGCTGGATGGATGATTAGTTTATATAAAACAAGGCCACTTCTCAATAAGCCAGAGGTCATTAGGTGTCCTCACAGGGTGACATAAGGCGGGTAGCCTGTGTGTATACTTGCGAGGAATTCCAACTGATTTACGGGAGGGTGAGAGCCAGCAAGTCAAAGCTGTTTTGCCCACTTCAGTAAATAAAAAGCAAAGACCCAGCACGAGGCTTGTGTTTATTCTTTTCCTTAAAGAAAATATTTTCCATAAAACTGGACATTGACATTAAAAGTAAAAAGCTGGGGGGGCAGGGAAAAAGAAACCTAAAACCAAAGTAAATTGGAAGCAAACTAGTGTTCATTTCCTGTGGAGCAATTTTATATTTTTTAATGGAGTTGCTGCGGCTTTTTATTTCAGTAGAAGGTGAAGAGTCCAAAGCATGAGGATTTAAGGCTTCCAAGTGTGTGTCATTATATGAACAGACCCTTAAATTTGCCAGCACGCCCCAGGCACTGCTCCTGCATAACTAATGTCTCCCTGCCAGGGCCAGGGCTGAGGGTCCTTTGACTCCTCTGGAAGTTATGCAGGGGTAAGGGGAGTGTCAGGAATGCAGGATTAGGCCCCGTAATTGAGGCTGTCAGCTGAAGAGGCAGGCGGGTTTGCGAGCCTTTCCAAATTTGCGTTTATTATGGCATGAAGATATGGCTCCTTTGGTATAAAAGGAGTAGGGGAGGTGTCTGGAAGTTGGCAGTATTTTCTTCTCTATCTCTCTTTTTTAAGTTGACTGGTTCTGTATCATTCATTACGCTCTTCTTAATAGATCCCAGAAATGCTGAAACAGTCCTTCAGAGGAAGCATTCACTTGAAACAACAAAAGATTAGAGAGACCTTAAAAATGCTGGATTTTCTTTACCTTTGAGGAAGGCCAGCTGGAACCTTTTGAGATTATTCCTATTCAGTGTGCAGCCACAAACAGTACTGATGGTGAAGACAAAACAGGGTTTTTGTGAATCACGTGTGGATACAGCAGTGTCACTTAATCAGATACTCCTTACTGGATCGTGGATATAGAGACTATGGCCAACGACCCTGCTATAGGATAAACAGACCCAAGAAGGCAGAGCTCTTCAGATTTTGAAGAGACAAGTGGCCTGTTCTATTCATGCACATATATGCAAGTCACATTCTAAGTACACCTATTCTCTCTTTAATTTAAAAAAAATTTATTGATTGATTATTTTGGCTGCTCTGTGACTTTGGGGATCTTAGCTCCCTGACCAGGGACTGACCCCAGGTTCAGTGAAAGCGTGCAGTCCTAACTACTGGACAGCCAGGGAATTCCCTTAGTTTAATTTTTTGTATGATATAAATAACATGAAATATACCATTTAAATCATTTTAGGTGCACAGTTCAATGACATTAGGTACATTCACATGGTACACCAACACCACCATCCAGTTCCTGAATTTTTCATCTTCCCTAATTGAAACTCTGTACCCCTTACACAAAAACTCCACTATACTTCCCTTTCTAGCTTCTGGGAACTACTACTCTATTTTCAGTTGGTCTGATTTTGACTCCCCCAGGTGTCTCACATAAATGGAATCATACAGTATTTGTCATTGTGTGTCTGGCTTATTTCATTTAGCACAAATGTCTTCAAGATTCACACTTGTTGTAGAATGTATCAAAATTCTATTCCTTTTTAAGATTGAATAATATTCCATAATATGTATATTCCATATTGTTTTTATTCACTCATCCATCCATGTGCGTTTTAATTGCTTCTACCGTTTTGCTACTGTGAATAGTGCTGCTATGAACATGGATATATAAGTACCTCTTCCAGACCTTAATTTCAAACATTTGGGGTACGTACCTAGAAGCAGAATTGCTGGATCATATGTAGTTCAAGTTCTAATTTTTTTTAGGAACCACAATAGCAGTTGCACTATTTTATATTTCAACCAACTGTACACAAAGTTTCTGATTTCTCCATATCCTCAATAACAGTTATCATTTTCCATTTTTTTATAGTAGTCATCTCAATGGGTGTAGAGTGGTACCTCATTGTAGTTTTGATCTGCATTTTCCTAATAATTAATGATGTTAAGAATCTTTTCATGTATTTACATACAAATATCTATTGGAGCCCCCCATTTAATTCTTTGGGATATATACCAGGAGGTGGAAGTATATACCATTAGACGTTGAAGTGGGCCCCCAAGGATTTACTATAAATTCTTGAGAGTATAATAAAATTTTGATCAGCTAGAACGCTTACACGCAGAGGATAGTTTGGTTAATGGAGGGTTTAGTTAGAATTCTCCATTTTTTTCCCAATCACTCCTGCTGAGATTCTTCCCAAACGTTTTGGTTTGTTTTTTAGATGAGTTATGCAGCCTTTCCTAGGAGGACTTCTCTTTATCCTAGAGGAATTCTATAAAATGAGCATCTGGGGACTACACTAGGTACTTAATGTGCTATCCTGAAAATTCAGATTAGAAGGTATCGAATATATGTATTTACACTATAGACCAAAAGGTAACTGTATAGGACTGTGAACTTTGAGTTAAATGTTCACAGAGATGGTTTCAGAAAAGATGTTCTGTAGCTCTTCTTTTTGGCAGAAATTGGAGAGTAGGGCCTGTTGTCTATTAAGGCCACTCCTAGTTCATGAAAATAAAACCATGTCAACTGCAAATAAAAGAATGTTTATCTTTCTGTTCTCTATGGAGGGAGTTGGAGAGTCCAGGCTGGGAATGTGTCTTATTCATCCAAAAGGAAGAGCAACTCTTTACTGGGAAAGGAAGCATGTGCAAATTCACCCATGTTTCATCTCACTGCAAACTGTGATTTAGGCTAGATTCTATATTTATGCATCATGGTACCCCTGGCACTAGCCCAATGCCAGGCACTTAGTAAGTGATCAATAACAATTCACTGAATGAATTAGCATGACCTTTTAAAAGACTGCCTTACAGGCTCTCAGCCTCATGAGGGGTTCAGATGGCAGTTCTCTACCAGAAGAGAGAGTGGAATATTTTGCTGACCAAACTGGACCCCCATTCCTGGGTGCTGCTAGTATACACAAGCCTACTGTTTACGTGCTACTTGTATCTGTTTCTGATCCTTCCTTTAATTGCATGGGGAATTTTTTTTTTTTAACTAGCAGGGGAAGGAGGCAAAAGAGAAAAGACTGTGTTGGCTAAGATGGTAGGAACAACCATTTTCAGTATGGTCTGGTGGATAAGGCTTGAATTCACCATCAGAGAAAGAAGAGTGAAAGCAGGAGAGAGCTCTTCTCCTGAGACTATTCTGTGAGATTCCGGGTGTGGACTGCAGCTTTGCAGCAGGGGGGGGGTGGTATGGCAGGGAAGGTCTCTACTCTCTCTTCTGTATAGGTCCCCTGCCTACTCTGGGCACAATGGAGATAGCAGTCTAGGTGGGAAATGGCACTGGGGATGCTCACTGTCCCAGTGTAGCAGGGGACCCTTCAGGCAGCTCTATGCCAGCCAGAGTGAGAGAGAAAGAAAATGCGGGCACCCACTACCCATGGAAGTTAACTGATAGACTGTGGGCTCATGCAAGCTCCTTGTTGGGACTTCCAGAAAAAAAGAGGGGTCTTTGAAGTTTTATACTTGAACATACGTGGAGTTCAAAGTCATAGTGTGCGTGCATGCGTGTGTGTGTGCGTGCATGCGTGTGTGTGTGTGCGTGCATGCGTGTG
>NW_024070185.1:27540266-27632930 GCF_014754425.2 Oryx dammah
GTGTGTGTGTGCGTGCATGCGTGTGTGTGTGTGCGTGCATGCGTGTGTGTGTGTGTGTGTGTGTGTGTGTGTGTGTGTGTGTGTGTTTAAAATCACTAGCTAGTGATTACTACCTTTGTATCTACAAAAAACTAAGTCTGTAACAGATATCCATTTAGGTAGGAAATGGATGAAGACAGGAAAACCAAATCTATTTTTCAAATAAATTTATCTACAACTTGATATAAATAATGGTTCTTGTACCAAATAAGACAATTGGGTTTTAATAATAACAATAATAAATAATATTTAATACAATAATACATAGTACTTTCTATATGTAAGGCATGGTTCTAAGCAATTTATATGTATTTTTAATCCCCCCAACAGTCCTATGAGACATGAATCTTATTATTTCTGGTTTACAGATGAGAAAACTAAAGCACAGAGAAGTTAGTAACTTGGCCAAAATCACACAGCTGGTATGTGACAGTGTTGGAATCCAAACCCAAGAAGTTGGGTTCCAAAGTCTGAGCTTTCATATCTATCTAGATATAGATAATGACAATTTTATTGAGATAATTTATATACCATGAAATCATCCTTTTAAAGTATACAATTCAGTGGTTTTTGGTATATTCCCAGGCTAGTACAACTATCATCTCCCTTTAATTTCAGAACACTTTTACCACCGAAAAGAAACCTGGTAAGCATGAGAATTACTTCCCATTCTTCTTTTTGTCCAGTCCCTGGTAACCATTAATCTACTTTGTCTCTATGGATTTGTCTATTTTGGACATTTCATATAAATGGAATTAAAAATACAATAGAGTCATACAATATGTCTTTTGTGTCCAATTTCTTTCATCGAGCATGATATTTTCAAGGTTCATCCATGTAGTAGTATGTATCAGTACTTAAATACTTTTAATGGCCAAATAATATCTTGTGGTATGAAATACTAAATTTTAAAAATCCATTCATTAGTTGATGGACACATGGGTTTGTTTCTACTTTTTGGCTATCATAAGTAATGGTACTATGGACCAGTCCTAACACAAGCTTTTAAAAACATCAAACCAGCATGTATTTCATATGCAGTAAATAATTAGTTAATAGGTCTATTTCCTGGAGGATTCAAAATGCCCTTCTAATACCAGGCAGGCATGCCTGTGTACATCTGTATCCATGGAGCTGATGAAGGATGTGGTGATCAAACCAAATGACATATGTAAAAGTGCTTTCTAATACCTGAAGGCATTGATCCAAATATTAGTAATCAATGATGTGATCTTGGCCAATTATTTGAGAGTTATAATTAGATATTTGAAGCCAATGGGCTGGCTAATTGAGGTTTTATTGTTAAAAACATTATTTAAAAGTTTCCATGAAATTGAAGAAGATTCAAAGAAATGAATGGATATCCCATGCTCTTGGATTGGAAGAATTAATATTGCTAAAATGACCACACTACCCAAAGCAACCTAGATTTAATGTGATCTCTATCAAATTACCCATGGCATTTTTCACAGAAATAGAACAAATAATCCTAAAATTCATATGAAACCAAAAAAGAGTCAGAATTGCCAAAGTAATCCTGAAGAAAGAACAAAACAGGAGCCATAACCCTCCCAGACATCAGACTATACTAAAAAGCTATAGGAATCAAAACAGTTTGGTACTGGCACAAAAACAGACATATGGATCAATGGAACATAATACCTAGTCCAGAAATAAACCCACACACCTGCAGTTAATTAACTTTGATAAAGGAATCAAGAATATACAATTGGAAAATGACAATCTCTTTAGCAAGTGGTGCTGGGAAAGTTGGGCAGTGGCATGTAAATCAATAAAGTTAGAACACACCCTCACACCACACACACACACACACACAAATATTCAAAATGGCTTAAAGATATAAACATAAAACTCCTAGAAGAGATCATAGGCAAAATAGTCCTTGGCATAACTTGTACCAATGTTCTCTTAGGTCAGTATGCAAGGCAATAGAAAAACAAACAAACAAACAAATGGGACCTAATTGAACTTAAAGTTTTTGCTCAGAGGAAACCATAACAAAATGAAAAGACAGCCGATGGAATGGGAGAAAATATTTCAAATGATGTGACTGATAAGGGCTTAAATTCCAAAATATATAAAAAGCTCATACAACTTAACAACAACAAAAAAAAGCAATTGAAAAATGGGGAGAAAGGCTAAATAGACATTTCTCCAAAGAAGGGATACAGATGGCCATTAGGCAAATTAAAAGATGCTCACCATCGCTAATTATTTGAGAAATGCAAATCAAAAGTACAATGAGGTACTACCTCATCTTACACAATGATGGTCAGAATGGCCATCATTAAAAAGTCTACAAATAATAAATGCTGGAGAGGTTGTGGAGAAAAGGGAACCTTTCTACACTGTTGGTGTGACTGCAAGTTGGTGCAACCACTAGGGAAAACAGTATGGAGGTTCCTCGGAAAACTAAAGTAGAATTACCACATGATCCAGCAATCTGTTCCTGGGCATATATCCAGATAAAACTAAACTTATGAAAGATACCTGCACCCATATGTTCAGAGTAGCACTATTCACAACAGCCAAGACATGGGAACAATCTAAATATTCATCAACAGATGAATGGATAAAGAAAACAAGGTATACACACACACACACACAATGGAATACTACTCAACCATAACAAGGAACAAAATAATGCCATTTGCAGCAACAAGGATGGCCCTAGAGATTATCATACTAAGTGAAGTAAATCAGACAGACAAATATACAATATCACTTATATGTGGAACCTAAAATAGGACACAAATAAACCTATCTATGAAACAGAAACAGAATTATGGACATAGTGAACAGACTGGCGGTTGCCAATGGGGAGAAGGTTGAGCAAGGGATGTGGACTGGGAGTTCAGGGTTAGCAAGCATAAGCCTTTATATATAGAATGGATAAACAATAAATTATTACTCTAAAGCATAGAGAATTATATTCAATATACTATGATAAACCATAATGGAAAAAATATTATAAAAGAATGTATATCTTGCTCCTTGGAAGGAAAACTATGACAAACCTAGACTGTTGCTGCTGCTAAGTTGCTTCAGTTGCATCCGACTCTGTGGGACCCCATAGACGGCAGCCCACCAGGCTCCCCTGTCCCTGGGATTCTCCAGGCAAGAACACTGGAGTGGGTTGCCATTTCCTTCTCCAATGCATGAAAGTGAAAAGTCAAAGTGAAGTCACTCAGTCGTGTCCAACCCTCAGCGACCCCATGGACTGCAGCCCACCAGGCTCCTCCATCCATGGGATTTTCCAGGCAAGAGTACTGGAGTGGGTTGCCATTGCCTTCTCCTGACAACCTAGACAGCATATTATAAAGCAGATACACCGCTTTGCCAACAAAGGTCTATATAGTCAAAGCTATGGTTTTTCCAGTAGTCATGTATAGATGTGAGAGTTGGATCACAAAGAAGGTTGAGTGCCGAAGAATTGATGTTTTCAAATTGTGGTGCTGGAAGACTCTTGAGACTCCCCTGGACAGCAAGAAGATCAAACTAGTCAATCCTGAAAGAAATCAAACTTGAATACCCATTGGAAGGTCTGATGCTGAAGCTAAAGCTCTAATCCTTTGGCCACCTGATTCAAAGAGCTCACTCATTGAAAAAGAACCTGATGCTGGGAAAGACTGAAGGCAAAAAGAGAAGGAGGCAGCAGAGGAAGAGATTATTGGATAGCATCCCTGACTCAACGGACATGAATTTGAGCCAATTCTGGGAGATAGTGGAGGCCAGAGGAACCTGGTGTGAAGGTTGCAGCCCATGGGGTCACAAAGATTCTAACACAACTTAGTGACTAAACAACAACAAAAAACTGAATCACTTTGCTATACAGCAGAAATCAACACAACACTATTAATCAACTTTACTTCAATAAAAAAATATTAAAACTGAAAAAAGTTTCCATGGTGTATTAATTGGGAAACAAGAATAGGACCCCCTGGCATATCCACTAACAACCACAATGGGCTCTTCTTTCATAAATGCCTCCCAGAGAGACCAGCCTCTCTGTTACCATTTTCCTCTTTCCCAGTTGCTGTTCACTGTTAATGTTTTGTTGATTATTCCTCATGAAAAGTTAAAAACACATTTAAAATTTTAATCCAGTTAGGAATGTATTTAGCTGCAAGTAACAGGAAATCTAACCGTGCCTTTAACAAAAGTCAATTTTTTTTTCTCACGTAAGAAGTCTGAAGGTTGCTTTGTGGTTCAACGGTGTTGAGACTGATGTTTCTCTTCATCTATCTCTCATGTTTACAAAAAGACTGTCCAACACGAAGCATCATATCTGTATTCAAGACAGAAATTAGGGGACTTTCCTGGTGGTCCAGTGGCTAAAACGCCATGCTTCCAAAGCAAGGGGCCCAAGTTGGATCCCTAGTCGGGGAACTAGATCCCACAAGACACAACTAAAGATCCTGTGTGCCGCAACCAAGACCTGGTGCAGCCAAATAAATAATAATTAAAAAAAAGACAGAAAGTTGGGGGTTGAATGGGGGTAGTGTCAGGAAAGCAGAAGCACTCTCAGAAGCCTCTAGAAGACTTTCATCTCTTGGCCACAAAGATCAAATGACCACCCTTCCTCATAATGCAGGCTGAGAAAAATGATAGTTTCTCCAGCCTCTAGAGTAGAGGACTATGAAAGAAAACGGAGTTGGAAATAGGTGTCATCAAAACAACTTAGCCACACTCTCCTTTTAAGAGATGGCTAGGGGATCTAGACAGACAGAAGGAAGAGACCACAGCTCTGATGGAAGAGGCTGGCACATCTCCTCCTCCTTCAGTTGGTATGTCTGACGAAGTTTTCCATTTGCTTTTCCTGCTTTCAGATTTGGGATTACATGGGAACCACTCATCTCCCCACAGACACTGGTTTGGCTTCATAATGGTTGAACGCCTGTCTGAATATTTTAGTGATGTGACCGTAGAGCATCGTGACATGATGAGCTCTTGAGACACTGTGACCAGAACCAATCTGGCTGGCTGAGCAATGTCTGAATCCCAGCAAGCTTGTCTGGGGATCTGAGGCCAGCTTGAAATATCAGAAGGATTCTGCAAAGAGTTTTCTGAATCTGCCCCTCTTCGTTAGGATTAAGATGTTCTTGAGGACAAGGCTGAGGTCTCCCTTTCTATCATGTCTCCCTTTCTGTCTTCCCCTTTCCCATGTGCTAAACAATCGTGGGTACACAGATGGATCTCAATATACACTGGAGGGGTAAACTCACATTTCTGGTGACTGGTCAAAGATGTGTCACTTGTTATAAAGTGTGCCAAGAAAGTCACTCATTTATCCAGTAAGCACTTTTAGTAATTTAAGCTGTGAACCAATTACTTCAATACAGTTTCCAGAAATAGAGTTCCATATCCTTTGAAGTGGGTTAATTGTCAACTGATATTTTATCTGTGTTCGTTCATCTGACAGACAATTAGTGAAGGCTTCCAAAGCATCAGGCACAGTGCTAGGCACAGAGGGACACAGTAAAAAGCATTTAATGTTGCCTGCCTGGACTCACAGGGAAATGGGCTAGACAGGCATGAGAGCAGCAGGCCCAGGGATCTGAGAAGGGCTGCATCAAAGCGCTGTGGGCTCACAGCAGGCGGGTGACTCATGGCCCAGGGGAGTTGCGGGGTTGTGCAATTAGATTGGCTGCCAGAGTCCTCTTCCGCAGACATTCCAAGCTGACTACTGGCTTGGTTCCACCAAGGGGATGGGGGGACGTGACCCTGTCTGGCTTCCCCCCGCCTAGTTGGGTTCAATAGAGAGAGAATGCTTCTCCCTGGAGACCAGCTCCACACATGCACTGAATTGGCTCCTTTAAGAAATAGGACAAAGAAAAAACGTTAAGGGGAGTAAGGATGAGATTTGGGGAGCTGGAAGACCAGGTGCCTTCTGAGTGGGTGGGGTCCTTGAACCATTTCCATTCCCCAAAGTCTAGCACACACATCTTTGCTTTTTTCAGAGGGGATGCATGAGGTGTGGGAGGATATTTGGAAAAGGCTGTCTCTATAACATGGCTCACTGCATGAGACAATCTGAGAGCAGAGCAAATGCTACATAACTTCTTCACAAAAATGTCAGTTAAGGGGAAAAAAATACATTTTTTGGGGCATCTTACTCCTCATTCAAAGGAAAAATGGCTTCATGGAGTCAGGGGTGAAGCGTATGCTGTGTATATTCTTGAGCTTAGATGACCCACTGATAGGAATAGAGGATGGCATTGAAAAAAAGAACACTCTTGTGTAGCCTCCAAGGATTAACATCAGGGGTATTTGAGACTTAGCAGCAAAAAGGCAGCCTTGTGATCTTTTATTGTGAAATAAGATTGGAGGACACAGCACAAAGCTGCAGGAGGCGGTGGGCAGTGAGGAGTGGGTGACCCTGAGACTGCAGGCCTGGGGGACCCATCACACACAGAGACTAATGCCTGAATTGGAAGAGCAAGTAGGATGAGCCCAGATGGTCAGAGGAGCTTTCCCCAACTGGCTGCACTTAAAGTCCTTCCTTCTAATACAATCTGGACTTGCTCTCCTTGAATTTGACTATGCATTAACATAACAAATTTGGTAAATCTGGAAGTGGGCAGGCACATATGTAATCCCTGGTAATTCTTTATCCAAGAATCTCACTGAACATTTCACATAGGGCCTCACTGATGCCTGTTTCTCCTCGAGTCTCTGGCCCTTCTAGACCTCACTTACTCCTATTTCATAGATGCAGAAGGTGAGGGAGAGGAAGCCGAGCGTCTTCATAGAGCCTTGATCATGCAACAGAACCAAGAGCTCCAAGTCTTGGCAGCCGGTTCTTGGCTCAAGCAACAGCACTGGGCTCCCTTTTCTTCTTCTGGGAATAATGGCGAACACTTTGGCTTCAGACATTGACTTTACAGGGCTGATGAAAAAAATTATCTTTTGTTGAGAAGGTAGTGAAAGGCCGACTGCTTAGCCCCTTGGTCAAGGCAACTTACTTCCAAGTGCTTTGAAGGAAGTTGATGCAATCCAGATGCTCCCACTTTGTCTCAACTGCAATAGTGGCTCATCCACAAGTCACACACACACACACACACACAACCCAAACCTGTGGCTATACTGAATTCCTTATTTCTTTGATTGCATTGATCCTTCTTTAAAATGCTTATTGAATTTACTGGCCAATTTAATTAAAAGAGTTGAAAGAGTACAATCTCTCCTGTGGAGGAATTGTGTCCATGCCTTTCCTGTGACTGTCTTAAGCGACATATAGTGCACAGGGCTGGGCTGGGGATGGGTGGTCAAGCAAGTTAAAATAATTATTTCCTAAGGCATAAACTTGTCCCCTCAAGTGAACCCTGAAGTATTAGTCACTCAGTCATGTCAGTCTCTCTGTGACCCCATGAACTGTAACCCACCAAGCTCTCTGTCTATGGAATTTTCCAGGGAAGAATAGTGGAGTGGATTGCCATTCCCTTCTCCAGGAGATCTTCTCAACCCAGGGATCAAACCTAGGTCTCCTGCACTACAGGCAGATTCTCTACTGGCTGAGCTACCAGGGAAGCCTGGGCACCTCAAAGCTCTCTCAGGGGATACCAATGGAAAGTGACAAGGTGAGTTGTGGGATTTTTAGATAAAGCTGGGGTGGGGGCTGCCTGATTCATGCTGAACTGCTCATACTCCAAATGTGTATTACATGTAAGAACTAGAAACAAGCCTAAGACACAGTGGGAACCACTGTTAGTCAATTAAACCTAGCAATAAGCTGAGATTTTAAATTTTTAAATTTTTTTAAATTTTTTTAAAAATTAGAATCAGAAGTTAAGTTGTAAGAAGCTACAATTCTGTCTCATGAAATTTGTTCCTTGTCTATTAAAAACAACTAATGTTTTTGAACAGTATTTTGTACCAGACTTAGGGCTCAACTTTTGTACACATTATGTCACCCAGTCCTTACAACAAGCACCTAAAGTAGGCAGTCATTACAATTTATCCTTCACAGAGGAAGGAATGGGGAGATTTTAAGGAATCCAGCAGGATTGGAACCTTCATCTGCCTGACTCCAGAAACCACAATCCTACCTCGTGCTGTGCTGCGTCAGTATTTATTACATGCCTGCCGTGAACAAGACACTTCTCTTGTGCTTACGTCTGTACTAGCCATCCAAGAGGGCCTCGAAGGTGGCGGTCTTGGGTTCTGTCTTGGGCTCCATGATGACAAGCCAAGAATTTTCATTAGCTGAGGTGTACGACACAGACCCTGAATGAAGACACTTCTGCTGAGGAAGGAGCAGAAGACTGATTTCTGGAGATCTTTGGAAAAAAGGAAAAGAGGGTCTCAATCTGAGACAGTGTAGGAGTACTTTAGGCTTGGAGTTTAGGAATTAGGAATGAGAAAGGTAAGGGCCTGAGGCAAAAACAATAAAACTCGATTTTAGTTTGACATGGTGGCAACTTGCCTTAAAAGAGAAAGGAGGAGCTGGGAGAGAGATGGCAGGGAATAGAGGGAAGAGAGTGTTTCAGGTTTCATTTCTTTTCTTTTTTTAAGACATTCCCTTGAGTCTGCTACAGTTAAAAGTGAAGGGATAGAGGGGGTCAGACAGAAACAAAGTGCAGAGGCAGAATTGAAGGGAGCTGGGAGAACAGAAGGTAAAAGATCACAGGAGAGGTAAGAAGAAAGCCAGAGGTGGCACAAAGCCCCGGGGAAGGAGCGTGGCAGTGCAGGAGGCGAGTTTAATCAGCTTTGCCTAAGGCAGCTGCAGTTCAATAAAGGATGTCGGGTGGAGGAGAGCAGGTCCTGGAGAGGCCAGGGTCAACAGCGGTCTCAGCGACAGCTATCTGGGGGCCAGGGGACAAAGGTGGGGAGACACTGGGAAGAGCCCAGCTGCAAGAATGAAGAAACAAAGACCAACCCGGAAAATGAAGGGACTGAGGCAGAAGAGCTGCCATCTCCCTAAGGGGCTATTCAGGAGCTGCAGGTTGCTGGCTGCTGGCAGGAGAGCAACGTTAAGGCATAAATGACCACGGGAAGCAGGAGAAAGTTTGGGACAAGCATAAAGTGAATATTTAGATGCGTCTTGGAGAATTGAAGCTCACCGTGGCTATCATCTATGAACATATTTGCCCCAGGCGTATACAGCTTTGTTCCATCTGGCTAGCTTAGTGCTGACCACAAAGACACCTGATCTGGTTATTAAAGTGGCTGAAACACCAGCACATTTCTGCCTCAGCCTGTCTGTGACTTTGCTTTCTGAGGAAGGAAGCAGGGGGCTGGGAGGAGGTGCTTGAGCAACAGGTATGGATGAAAGGGGAAAAATAAATGTTACAAGAAATGGTTCTCTTTATAAAACAAAAGTTTTCTTTTTTTTCAGAGGAGAGAGCCCAGTGAACTTCATTTTGGAGCAGAGTGGAGTCGCGGGGAGGGTGTGGGTTCTGGGTCACATGGGCTAGAGGTTAAAACCTGGTCCTGCCACTTTTGAATTGCACCTGGGCAAGATGTGCCCTTTCCTGGGCCTCAACCATACAAAAGCACCTCTGACAGGGCATCATGGATAGATATTGTGCAGAGAGAAAGCACCCAGAGATGGGTGGGCAAGTCAGCCGTAGGAATAATGGGGGTAGAACCGTTTGGAAGGACCCAGAGAGACAACTTTCTAGGGCTAGATTTTGTTACATTGCTGAGTAATGAAAAATCTAATTTGGGAGCCACCCTTCTTTCCATTGGAGAAGGCAATGGCACCCCACTCCAGTTCTCTTGCCTGGAAAATCCCATGGATGGAGGAGCCTGGTAGGCTGCAGTCCATGAGGTCGCTAAGAGTTGGACACAACTGAGTGACTTCACTTTGACTTTTCACTTTCATGCATTGGAGAAGGAAATGGCAACCCACTCCAGTATTCTTGCCTGGAGAATCCCAGGGACGGGGGAGCCTGGTGGGCTTCCGTCTATGGGGTCGCACAGAGTCAGACACGACTGAAACAACTTAGCAGCTTAGCAGCTCCTTTCCATATGACATTGGGCTGTACTCCACAGGCCTACAAGCCCTATACTTTCCCAGCTTCAGGAATGAATTCTCAGAATTTATGTTAGCACTTGAAACTGAGCAGGGCCCTGCAGGGCTCCTGGGCATGGAAACCTTTCTGTGTCCCCCATTTCTTTTTTCGTAGGGAATAGGCCTCAGCCTCCATGACCTTCCTTGAGTTCTATAGGGCAGGTTCAAACAGTTGCTAATCAGGGAAGGGAAGGGATGCAGAGACAAGGGAGCAGCAGTCAAGAAACAATAGTGCAGGCTTGGAACAGAATCCTGTTTTGCCCCACGGGATAACTGTACCAATATCTTTAAACTTTTCTGCAAAATTAAAACCCCAACAAGTGGAAGATGTTAACTATTTGATGAAGCTGAAGCTCCATTACTTTGGCCACCTGATGAGAAGAGCCCACTCACTGGAAAAGACCCTGATGCTGGGAAAGATTGAAGGCAGGAGGAGAAGGGGATGACAGAGGATGAGATGGTTGGATGGCATCAAGGACTCGGTGAACCTGAGATTAAGCAAACTTCAGGAGATGGAGAAGGACAGGGAAGCTGGCATGCTGCAGTCCATGGGGTCGCAAAGAGTTGGACACACAACTGAGTGACTGAAGAACAACTACTACTACTACTTGTTGATGCATTCTTTAGTCCAGAGAGAAGGTCACAGTTTGGAAACCTCAAGAATCACAGAAACTCATCAGTAGACCATCTAAAGCCAGATTAAAGACTGCAGGTCCTGCACATAACTTGATCGTTATTGGCAACCCCACACTTGAACCATGCTCATCATAAAACTCCTCACCAAATCCCCTGGGTTGGGACACACAATTCTTTTTTTTCTAAAAAAATTCTTTATTGAATTTGTTATAATATTGCTTTTATTTAGTTATTTTTTATGTTCTGGTTTTTTGACCACGAGGCATGTGGAATCTTAGCTCCCTGACCAGGGATTGAACCCTCACCCCCTGCACTGGAAGATGAAGCCTTAACCACTGCACCACCACCCAAGTCCCTGGGACACACAATTTTGATGGCATGAACCTGTTCTCTTCCCCTTTGCCTGGTAAAGCAATGAGTGTATTCTTTTTCACTTCACTCAGAATTCTGTCTCTGAGATTCGATTCGGCGCTGGTGCACTGAGGCAGAGTTTTTGGCGTCACACATTTTTTTTTTAACCCAGGGAAACAGAGCTCATCCACAAACTGATCTTGGCAAAGCCATTTGAAGGCAGAGACACTTCAGGTTTGTAAGGTACACATAGATATACAGGTATCTGTACAGACACAGAGATCTCACAATTTTCCTGCGAGAGTTGAAAAGGCCTCCTTTTCCCCCCTTCACTCATAGGGATTTGATGAAAATTCTCGAGAGCCCAGCTAGTCATTTGCATCTCAAAGGCACAAGAAGAGAAACACCCATTCCTTCTAGAAAGCTAATAAAAACCAGTTTCACAATGTCAAGAATCCCATCTTGGACATTTTCAGGGATTTCTTTTCCGTTTCTATATAGCCAATTCGGTTTAAACAAATAACAGTAATAGACAATAATACATATTCACTCACATTCACGTGCTTCACTTTCAGAGGAACAAGAATCAGCATTTAAGTTAACCTTTGCCTCTGCAGTTAGCCTCTGTGGTCTTTCTTTATGTAAAAACCAGCGGCCAGCCCAGAGCTGTGGCCAAGAACAGCCTTAGGATTTTCTACGAGTTCTCTGAACTCTCTTGGCGCATCGACCCCAGGTTCCTGCATACTAGTGGACGGCCATGTAGGATTTCCCCACCACTTTTGGGATCACCCCAGAACCTCTGTGCTCCGTATGCAAGGGAACAGCCACCCCAGAATCACCCCTGCAAGTTTCGGGCCCCACAACCGCCATCCTTATTTCCTAACATGTCGGTACTCACTGGAGCTTCCTCGGCCTCCTGGCTGTTCCGCTAGTTGCCGGGCTTCACCCCACACGCCTATGAGCCCTGTGCTTGCCCAGCTGCAAGACCAAAGAAAGCGCCTGGAGTTGGTGACAGAGGCATCAGTGTTTCAATGAGTGGGGGACTTACACGTCTGAACCAGGTCCTAAAGCGACACCCCAAAGTGTGCGGCAGATGACGGGCAGGCCAGGAGAAAGGCCTGCTCCCTGGAGGAAGGGGAGGTTCCAGGGGGAATTAACATCAAGTGGGCTCATCAGTTACCAGGGAAACCAGCAGAGAGCCATGCCCTTCACTGCCACATTGATAACAGGTGGAGATGTTTTGATCTAAAGGTTAGAGCAATCACTAGCCAGGGTAGGAGCAGCTACTTAGGAAGGTCTGTCCTGTGAGTAGGGTCAGGTGAAGCAAGTAATGGTGGAGCAGGTGATGGACAGACAGCAGGAGGACAGCCATGCTGGGTGGCCTGACCATACAGAGACCATGGAGGACAAATCACATCTAGCTCCAAAATAACAAGCTCCAAATTTTAGGAGTAGGAAGTATTGGAGATTATGTGATAATAACATGAGGATCAACTTTTTTAAAAAATAAGTTTATCGTGGTATATTTATTAAATATTAGAATTATTTCTTCCTGTCTATCTATGTATCTATCTATCTGGCCATGTCCCGAGGCTGTTTGCAAACTGAGAAATTCCCATCACTACTTTTTTAAACATGCAAGTCTGAGCTTATGAAGTGCAAGGAAATTCAATTTATAACTGCCTTTAGTGCCGCATTCAGACAGTGAAAGCGGCCCTTTAAAAAAAACTTTAGGTAAATATTTGAAATATTCTAAAACTGACATTCTGAATGATATTCTGATACCACTTCAATAATGTTTTATAAAATTCAGAGGAAAAATAGAATTAAGTAAATTTGAACTTTCCCTTTTCCGAGGCAGTTAAAGGCCGTACTATTTGCATATTCTAATATGGGATCACCATAGCTCAAGGTACAAAGCTTCAAAAGAGACTGTCCCTAGCAGGCCAACAGAGCTGGAGCCATTAACCTTTGGCCTTTCTGTATAAGACAAAAATCTGAGTCTCTTCTTTTCAAAGTGGCTTCCAGGTAACCACTCAGCACAGCCCATGCTTTCCAGAATTGTCTTTGGAAGCACAATTAAAAGGTTTAAAAAGCAGAAACACAAGCTCCATCCTATTTACACATTTAAAGTAAAGGTCATTCTCAGAAACTGGGCTTCCCAGATTTCTCCCCTTGAAATCCCTTAAGATATGTAATACCAACATAAAGGGAATCACAAATCCAGTTTTCAGAAAATGGCATTAAATATAGATTTAAACTTTGACCTTTAGTCCCAAGTGAGAGGACAAAAAATTCTCTTTACAGTGAAGGGCTTGTTGCTACTAAGCTTCAATGAGTAGGGGAGAACCTGCCTGGTAGTAGCCAGGATTAAGCAGCACCAATCGATTTACCTCCAATGCAGGTATGCTGCAAATCCGCTGGGTCAAGATATAGTGTGTGATTGGGCCAGGCTCATCTATATTCTAGAGTCTGTAGAAGCAGCTTCTGGGAAACAGGGTCTTCTTGGCTTGGGGAATTGACGTTTCCACGGCAATATCTGAAATGCATTCAGAGTGAGCAGGAGTAAGAGATGGAGTACACAGGGTCCCCTACTGCACGCCAGGGTCATCAGCAATAGTGGGAAATCTGTGGGCAGCACGATGGCAGAGGGGGCGAACAGGGGAATCACGGACACCCAGAGCATTCACAGTTTCACACCCCTTATTACTCTGAGAGCTCCGCAGGTGCTGACCAGGACCCCAGGCAGATGACCCACTCTGCAGCTCACCTGTCTGCTACATCCTTGACAGGCTGATATTGGGGTACAGGTCAGGGAGGAGGTAGATGATGGACAATGGGAAACGGAGCTTATCAGAGAAAGGATTGTTAGTTCTGTGCACATCCAGAGCCAGAAGAAGAAATTCTTCTGTGTGGAATTTATTAGATCAATTAGGGAAGTAAGGCGATAAACAGGACAGAGCACTGGCCTGGGAGTCAGTTTGTTTTGCCCTTAACTAGCCAGATGAGTTCGAGATTAGGCATTTGTTTGTCTCTGTCACTACAAGTGACCTTTAGTTCAAACCCAATCTTGCTGATTTCACCTCAGGGCCCAGTTCACACTTGGGACCTCAGCAAAATGTTTACTGACTGGATACAAGAGGGAAAGAACAAAATTGTTTGTTGGGAGGGACCCATTACTTGTCCAGCCCAAACTGTTCACTTCAAAGATAAAGAAATAAAAGCCTGGTAAGTCAGTTAGTGTTAGCTGCTCATTTGTGTCCGACTCTTGGTAACTCTGACCAGCCCACCCGGCTCCTCTGTCCATGGAATTCTCCCGGCAAGAATCCCGGAGTGGGTAGCCATTCCCTTCACCTGGGGCTCTTTCTGACCCAGGGATTGAGCTCCGGTCTCCTGCATTGGCAGGCAGATTCTTTACCATCTGAACCACCAGGGAAGCCCAGAGAGATGAAATAACATGACTGAGGTCCCACTACTTGTTTGTTGCAGAAATAAAAATTTAACAAAGGATGATGACGATGATGATAATTAACATAATCAAGTGCTCGGATTGTGTAACCTCAATGTTGGTGATTTCTTAGTTGGTTCTTAGCTTCCTACATACTCTTGTATTTTCTCCTCTGTATCCAGGATTCAGAAGCCTGAAAATTACATTTCCCAGACTTCCTTGCTAGCTTGGGGTAGGTTCTATCATGGGAAGAACTCACAGAGACTTGGGAGAAGTCGTTATATCAATATTGTAACTAGTTACTTGTCTGGTTCAGGTGACCACTGGCTGCTGTGCCTGGTTGGTGAGCAGCAGCACCCTCGGGTTCATTGGGATCCTGCAGTGTCTCCAAGGGCCCAGACTTCTGCTTCCTCATTGCAGCAATGGTGGTGGCTCGAGCAGAAGGGGTAGCGCTGGCCTCATGAGATAGTGCTTGTAAGCAAGGGTAACCCCCTCTCCTCTTTCGCTCCTGTCTCAGAGGGTAGGGTCTTCCTGCAGTTACTAATCTCTCTCTGGGTAACACTGTCTCCCTAGTTTTGCTCCAACAGCCCACCCTAAACCCCAGTAATGTCTGGTATTAAATCTCCCTGGATGAACCACTGAAAGTGCTTTGTACGGATTCTCTCACTGAATTCTCATAGAAACATAGGAGATGTGAGCTATTATGATAAAACCATGCTCCTGTTTTACAGATGAGAAAACTGAGGTTGAGAGACACTAAGTGACTGGCCCAGGATCACACAGCAAGGTGGGGGCAGAGCAGGGACATAAAACAGGGCTGCTGCTGTTGCTGCTAAGTTGCTTCAGTCGTGTCTGACTCTGTGCGACCCCATAGACAGCAGCCTACCAGGCTCCCCCGTCCCTGGGATTCTCCAGGTAAGAACACTGGAGTGGGTTGCCATTTCCTTCTCCAGTGCATGAAAGTGAAAAGTGAAAGTGAAGTCGCTCAGCCGTGTCTGACTCAGCGACCCCATGGACTGCAGCCCATTAGGCTCCTCCATCCATGGGATTTTCCAGGCAAGAGTACTGGAGTGGGGTGCCATTGTCTTCTCCATAAAACAGGGCTACCTATGCCTAAAATTCCTGTATTTAACTCTACACCTCAAGAGCAAGCCTGCTCACCCGTCAGATTATTATAGTGAGGTGGTTTAGAGACTCACCAGAGCTTCCCAGGTTGCTAGTGGTAAACAGCCCACCTGCCAATGCAGGAGACAGAGGAGAGCCGGGTTTGATCCCTGGTCAGGAAGATCCCCTGGAGGAGGGCAGGGCAACCCACTCCGGTATTCTTGCCTGGAGAATCCCATGGACAGAGGAGCATGGCGGGCTATAGTCTATAGGCTCACAGTGTTGGGATCTTCCTCCCCTGTGCTGTGTGGGACTAATTTTAGTGGGCTGTCTTCTTTAAATGCTCTTTTTCCAGGACCCTTGTTTTCTTACCTCTTGACTTGAGCCTGATGAAGTAATTTCCTCCATTAGAAGCTTTATAGGGATGGTATATCTTTTAGCAGTAGAGCAGCTAAGGGCCTGGCTCTGTTGGCGGGAAAGCAGGGAGGTTAACTTGAGTGACCGTTTGAGAGAAGAGGAGGGGGTGTGATGAACAGACCCAGGGTTAATACATGGGCCGCTTTTCTGCCAGGCCAACACTGAGGGCCTGGCTGGGGGTGGGGCTGAACCAGGGACTGGGGACTGAAGGAAGAGTTTCTGTAAATGCCTTAGAAAGGGGCCTGGCTTACCATGAAAGCGAGTCACTCAGCCGTGTCTGACTCTTTGCAACCCCATGGACTATACAGTCCATGGAATTCTCCAGACCAGAATACTGGAGTGGGTAGCCTTTCCCTTCTCCAGGGAATCTTCCCAACCCAGGGATCGAACTCAGGTCTCCCACACTGCAGGCAGATTCTTTACCAGCTGAGCCACAAGGGAGGCCCAAGAGTACTGGAGTGGGTAGCCTATCCTTCTCCAGCGGATCTTCCCAACCCAGGAATCAAACCGGGTCCCCTACATTGCAGGCAGATTCTTTACCACCTGAGCTATCAAGGAAACCCAGTTTACCATGAGCACTCAACAAATGTTAGCTTAAAAAAAGGCCACCAGGCATAAGGCACCACAAAAGACACTAAGACAAACAAAAAAGGCAGCCCAGCCAAATGGGACATTCCGCCGGGAGAGGCTCATAGTCATGCAGCTGGGAGGGAAGGGCTGGGAAGCCAGCAAAGGCCTGCTATCAGTGTCCTGGGGAAGGGCAGGGGTCCTGGCAGGCTCTAGGCTTTGAGCACGCTCTTAAAGTGGGGGAGATGGGAAGCGATGGCAACAGGGGAGGGAGATACCTTTTCCCTGAGAAAAGAAACTGTAATCAGAATTATCTCCTGTTGAAGCATTATCTCCTTAGCATCACTATGAACAAAGCTAGTGGAGGTGATGGAATTCCAGTTGAGCTATTTCAGATCCTGAAAGATGATGCTGCGAAAGTGCTGCACTCAATATGCCAGCAAATTTGGAAAACTCAGCAGTGGCCACAGGACTGGAAAAGGTTAGTTTTCACTCCAATCCCAAAGAATGCTCAAACTACCACACAATTGCACTCATCTCACACACTAGTAAAGTAATGCTCAAAATTCTCCAAGCTAGGCTTCAGCAATACATGAACCGTGAACTTCCAGCTGTTCAAGCTGGATTTAGAAAAGGCAGAGGAACCAGACATCAAATTGCTAATATCCACTGGATCATGGAAAAAGCAAGAGAGTTCCAGAAAAACATCTACTTCTGCTGTATTGACTATGCCAAGGCCTTTGACTGTGTGGATCATAATAAACTGTGGAAAATTCTTCAAGAGATGGGAATACCAGATCACCTGACCTGCCTCTTGAGAAACCTATATGCAGGTCAGGAAGCAACAGTTAGAACTGGACATGGAACAGACTGGTTCCAAATAGGAAGAGGAGTACATCAAGGCTGTATATTGTCACCCTGCTTATTTAACTTATGTGCAGAGTACATCATGAGAAATGCTGGGCTGGAAGAAGCATAAGCTGGAATCAAGGTTGCCGGGAGAAATACCAATAACCTCAGATATGCAGATGACACCACCCTTATGGCAGAAAGTGAAGAGGAACTAAAAAGACTCTTGATGAAAGTGAAAGTGGAGAGTGAAAAAGTTGGCTTAAAGTTCAACATTCAGAAAACGAAGATCATGGCATCTGATCCCATCACTTCATGGGAAATAGATGGGGAAACAGTGGAAACAGTGTCAGACTTTATCTTCTGGGGAACTCCAAAATCACTGCAGATGGTGATTGCAGCCATGCAATTAAAAGGCGCTTACTCCTTGGAAGAAAAGTTATGACCAACCTAGATAGCATATTCAAAAGCAGAGACATTACTTTGCCAACAAAGGTCCGTCTAGTCAATGCTATGGTTTTTCCAGTGGTCATGTATGGATGTGAGAGTCGGACTGTGAAGAAAGCTGAGTGCCAAAGAATTGATGCTTTTGAGTTGTGGTGTTGAAGAAGACTCTTGAGAGTCCCTTGGCCTGCAAGGAGATCCAACCAGTCCATTCTGAAGGAGATCAACCTTGGGATTTCTTTGGAGGAAATGATGCTAAAGCTGAAACTCCAGTACTTTGGCCAACTCATGCGAAGAGTTGACTCATTGGAAAAGACCCTGATGCTGGGAGGGATTGGGGGCAGGAGAAGAAGGGGACAACAGAGGATAAGATGGCTGGATGGCATCACTGACTCGATGGACGTGAACTCCGGGAGTTGGTGATGGAGAGGGAGGCCTGGCATGCTGCGATTCATGGGGTCGCAAAGAGTCGGACACGACTGAGCAACTGAACTGAACTGAAGTCTAAACTCTCCAGGCAATATTTATGCAGCTCTCCCATCTCCCCTGTAGATGTCTGAGGTTAATTCCAATGCTGTTCAGGGTTGAAGTGTTCTCTTCAGAAGATGAATTCAAGGCCACTTTTGGTCTTTTCCATATCTTTCCAGTCCTTTATCTTCCCTCAAGCACTGCCCACCTCCCCTAAGACCTCTAACTCCCAGACCTCAGGACTGTCACTATTGTGACCCAGTGGGAATAGAACCCCTGCCCTCCCATCAAAGCCCATCTGCCTCCCTGCCTATCTTTCAGCCCCCTGCTACTGGACCAGAGAGCCATTTCGATGAACTCACTTTCAGTAAGATGTCAATGGCTTGTTACAACTTAAAATGTTCTTCTCTCAATGAGCATTTGTATTTTAACACTGGCCTTCAGCACTTAATTCAAAGGAGCGAGTAATGTGGAATTTCAAAGGACATGACATAGAACTTGTAGCAGTTAAGAATTCATTTGGCTATAAGAGAACCCTACTGCCCTGGCTTAAACAAGGAAAAGTGTTTATTTGTTATAGGAAAACATACACGTCTCTTTCACCTACACACACATACACACAGAGTGTAGATTTGCCCAGGATGAAGGGGAGTAAAACATGCTATCCCAAAATACGTCACTTTGGCATGTGAATTATTTTGAGCTAAAGGCAATCAAGACCTAGAGACTCAGGAAAAACTTTTACTTCTCCCTTAACTACCTTGAAGAATTTAGATAGGGACCTGTACCAAAAAAAAAAAAAAAAAAAAAGGATTATTACCAGAGATAACGTTTTTATCTGAAAGGCATATCTGCATGGCATGGCAAATTTCTAATTACCAAACATCTGCTCATCTCATTGTTCTGTGAATTGTCCTCCCCCCACCCTTACTTGAAGCCCCTGACCCCTATCCCATTCCTTAGCTGAGGCTGGCACATAAGCTCAACTGCCTGACTTGGTCTTGAGTCTCATATCCTTGGGACTTCTGGACATATGGAATTAAATTTTTTTTCCTATTAATCTGTTTTTTGTCAACTTAATTATAAGACCATCCAAAGAATCTAGAGGTGAAGAAGGGAGCATTTTCTGCCCCCACAAGGGCTCAAAGGGCAACTTTGAAATGTCACCACCTGCCTTCTCCCTTTCTGCGTTGTCCCTATAGTTGCTAGGTGCTGCTGCTCCTTCAAGCATCACAACCACAAAGGAGCAAAAGGAAGGAGGTGGAAGGCAAAGGGACACAGAGTGGGACATGGATGGCTACCTCCCTGGGGATGCTGCCTGTATCTCACTGGTCAGAGCTAAGTCACACAGCCAGTCACCAGCTGCAAGGGAGGCAGTAAGTGAGCTTTGAGTTTTTATTTATTTTTAATGGTTCAGCAAAGTGACACTCAAAACCCCAAGCGAGGTTTCTATTGCAGGAAAGGAGAATGACTGGGGAGCTGGCAATAGCAGTGCTTCCACAAAGCAGGCACGTGCTGGGTCTGGGGACACTTCAGGGATATCTTGGCCCACACTCAGTCTGTGCAGAAGCTGCAGAGTCAAGTGCAGAGAAATGAAGCAAGTCTGAGCAAAACTAGACCCCACCTCTCCCGCCCACTCTATCTATTGCATAAACTGTCCACTCCTTACCTCTGACACAATCAGAATGGCTTCATTTTTTGCCTCCCTTTAAAAAGAAACCATTTCAACCATTTTTAAGCATACAAGTCGAGCCGTTAAGCACACCGACAATGTTGTGCAATTGTCACCACTCCCCTATTCTTTCCTTTTCATTGCTAATCTAATGTTGGTTTGTTCAGGCATGGGGGTTCAGAGATGGGGACTGGAAATACAGGCAAGATAATTGTAACCGACTGAAAAACCAAGTATTTTTACTTTTCAAAGTGGCTGACAGTTTAGTAACATGTATTTTCTGCCTGGAAACATATGGTTTCTTATCTGGATTATTCATCCCCTTCAATAAACGGTGCTTCATGCAACTCTCCTGCACAGCCAGCCAGCATCAGGGCTATGAGCAGCTCCATCTTTTATTCAAGGGCATCAATACCAATCCCCTTGTGTTTTTTACTCAGAATCTACAAATAAATTATTTCCTTTGAATGTTCCCGGGGCCATTTTGTGATTTTTGGACAGATGAACATTTCTCCGGTTTTCTAAATCCTCAGAATTGGGCCATAAACAGAATGAGGAAGAGACATTTGGGGGAGGTAAAGGCAGCCCCCAGTTCACAAACAACCTTCCACTCTTGGAAAAATTCCCACTGAGTCTCACAGGCAGAAAATCGAGTCCTGTTACTTCAGTAGACTGTGGAACTCTAGAGGGAGCCAACTGGTGCAATTTCCATCTCTTGAAACATTTAAAATGTATCTGATCAAAGGAGGAGAAAATTAACCACAGTGTAGGAAGCTGGCAGGGGGACGGACAAGATGACCTAATTTGCCTTTCCCATTACTAATTTCAGTAGGCGTCTTCTCTGGGAATTCCACACTGAAATTCCAAGGCAAGTCCACCTCCATGGGTTTTTGATGGCTGGAAACATGACAGTCAGGACTTGTGGCATTTGAAGCCTCTACTGTTGCACCCTTTGGGGTTAAGCATGGAACTAAATTCTCCTCCGATGGATACACTGGGCCCCATTCTTATCTACATAATAACTATGGAGAAATTTTTCCTTTGGGTTTCAAAGGACGTGAGCTTGGTCTATCAAAGTTGGGGCTATGCAATGAATTTATTACTCGCTGAAATAAAAATCAACACAAATATGTCTTTGCCTTAAAAAAAAAAAAAAAAACCCACACCACTTAGTTGCTTTACCAACCTCTGGATTCAATTAATTTTTAACATGGAAGTAAAGTTCCCCTTTTCTTTTTTTTTTCTCCTTTCAAGCCAGACATTTATTTTTAACAAGGGATGAAATCATCTGAGAACAAAACGGGACATCTGTTACTTTATATCTGTTTATTTTAAGTACTTAAATCTGAGTTTGATTTCACACAATTTTGACATCGTTGCTTCATTAATAATCCTTACGTAATTGTGACCTCGGAGTGCGCCCTGTGATTGCAGCATTCACTTCCCATTAGGGCAGAGTCTGATAAGAAAGCCAGAGTCGCCCTGGGATGGGTGAGGCTTCTATGTTCAAAGCTGGGCTGAATGCTGACCTCAGCAACAACAGGAAACCACCTCAAAAAGTGCAAGGAGAAAGCCTCTTAGGGGGCCAACATGGCAAGCAAGGGCCTGTGGTCTGCTGCCAATGTTGGCACCGTCTCATTTTGCAGGGGTTGGGTTGCTGGATGGGCAAACAAAGACCACATTTGTTGCAGGAGAAATAAAAGACTGAGGAAGAAATGTGTGATGCACATATGCACACGTGTGCAGAACGTAGCTACTCTTCATGCCCCAGGTTGGCCAGCCTGCCTTTCAAGGGCACTTGGGTGCTGGCAGAGTAACAGGGAGGCTGATGTAGTGATGGGCTGAGGTGGAAGTGTGAGGGTCTCACAAAGAAGCCACGGGGGCCTGGCAAAAGGAATGGCCTGGTATACCTCTGGCTGAGAAGCAAGATGTGGGGACTAGAGATGGGGATTTAGAATAAGGGCAGTGTGATTTTTAATTGGTTCATTTATTAAGAGATCAAATTTTAATGAGCTGTATGTAAGGCTTTGGATATCCACTGGTAAATAGACAATCCTTCCCTCTCTGAAGGTTAGCAGAGCCATGTGCTATAAGAATGACTGAGGGGCCTATTTGGAACTTGGGGTGTCACAGAAGGATACTCAGAGAGGTCAAATGTAAGCTGAAACCTGAAGGATGTGAAGCAACTGGGTATGGGAAGAGAAAGGGAGAGAGAATTCAAGCTAGAGGAGACAGCCTCGTGGAAAGCCCAGAGGGGAAGGGGATTGGTTTGTCAAAGAAATGGAAAGGAGGGCAATGTATCTGGAGGGTGGTGTGTTTGGAGTGCTGTGAGAAAAGCAGAAGGATGGACAAGGGAAGGAGAGGGAGAAAGGTGGAAAAGAGGATGGTACCCACTTCCAGTCCGGTGGGTTGAGGGGAGGTGTGTAGATTTGACTCTATGTACAAGGAAAGTTACTGATAGTTTTAAGTGGGCAAATGACAAGATTGGTTTGTGCTTTAAAAAGATGATGCTGGCCATGCAAGGAATGGATTACAGTGCACAGGAGTGGGAGCTGGGAGATTAACTTCACAGGCTGCTGGTGTGATCCAGCTGAAGGTGGCAGTGGAGGTGGTTGGGAGGGGCTGGATTAGGAAAATCCTGGGTAAGATCAGCAGGGAATGCTGATGGGTTGGCTGAGGGGCGTGGAGAAGGAGGAGGGATGAGGGTTTCTGGCTGAGGTATCTGGGTGAATCATGGTGGTTATTTACTGACATGGAAAAGGTGGGGCAGGGCTGGGCTGGTACCAGGTTGTGGGGGTAGGGTTGGGATGTGGAATCAAGCATTTTGTTTGGGATATGCACGCTCTTAGATGTCAAATTAGCAGTTGAATATGTGAGTCTGAAGTTCCTAAGAGAGGTCTGGCTTGGAGATAAAAATAAAGCCCTGTTGGCAAGTAGATGGTTTTTAAGCCAAGACAATGAATGACATTACCTAGATTTTGAATAAAAGTGGATAAGTGTATTGGCTAGAGACTCTCTAGAAAAGGTACTATATACTTCACAATATTTTTTGAATTTTAAAAGTAAATTATAGCCATGCTATTCACCCCTAAATTCTTCAGGCTCCAAATAAATGAGGACATAGTTCTGCTTAAGTGCAATTCCAGACAAGAGCATGTATGGTCATTAACTCAGTGCCAGGTTCCTTTCCCAATGCCTGGACTTATCCATTCACATTTTTATTTAATCCTCACAACAAGTCTATGAGCAGGTGTGGCTGGCCCATTTACCAGTGAGGACACTATATCCCAGAAAGGGTTAGTAAACTATCCACAACCAGACAGCAGAGACCTGTGGATCCAGGATCCAGCCCCAAGTCTGACCAAGTCCAAAGCTTTCCCTCCATCCCTCCTTCACTGTGTACAAAGGCCTAGAGACCCATTTCCATGGAAGGCATGTAACTCTTCTCATGCTCTGAGCCCTACCTTTGTCTTGGCCTGCTATTCTTACAGAATCATCTTCCGGTCTGAGCATTCGAGGTTTCCATTCTTTGCTGAGGTCAGAGAACTATGCTCTCCTTTGGCTAGGCTACAGTGGACCACTCCCTAAAGGCATTAGAGGCCGGAGTAATCCAGCTGCAGCCTTCACCCCAATTACCATAGGTTTGAAAAGCCAGCTTTCATTCAATCCTCGGAGAAGGCAATGGCAACCCAGTCCAGTACTCTTGCCTGGAAAATCCCATGGATGGAGAAGGCTGGTAGGCTGCAGTCCATGGGGTCACGAAGAGTCGGACACGACTGAGTGACTTCACTTTCACTTTTCACTTTCATGCATTGGAGAAGGAAATGGCAACCCACTCTAGTGTTCTTGCCTGGAGAATCCCAGGGACGGGGGAGCCTGGTAGGCTGCCATCTATGGGGTCACACAGAGTCAGACACGACTGAAGCGACTTAGCAGCAGCAGCAGCATTCAATCCTAGGCTGCCCACGGGATGCAAGGAGTAGGGGCGATGGCCTTCTCTCAGACCTTGGGAACTGAGTGGTGATGGAATGAGAGTTCTGATGCAGTGACAGGATGGAGCAGGGTGACTCACCATCTTTTCTCTGTAGTCATACCGATGCCTCATTCTCCCAGGGCTGCACTCCAGAGGAAAGCTTGGGGTTCTCCTAGGGGCCCTGCCCCAGCTTTCTGCATGCCATGGCAGGGAAGCCATGGGGAGGGGGCATGTAAGCTTATTTACATTGCCAGTTGTACTCTCCCCCAGAGAGAGTATTCCTATCTCACTCCCACTTCATTCTTACTGTAGAATTTAAATGTAGAGAGGCCTCTGTCGTTCAAAGGAGCATGTATGGATACAAGGGCAGGCATGGGGGTTTCCCATCACTTTCCAGCCTCTTAGACTACATTAGATTTCTTCACACTTTTTATCTTCATCTGCTGTAAATGTGTTTTTTTTTTTTTCTTATTCTCTCTCTACTAGAATTTAAGCTGCATGAAAGCACAACCTTTGGGTCCTGATTCATCTACAGAAACTACAGGAGTGCCTGACACATAGTAGACACTTAATGCATACTTACTGAATTAACAGTTGAATCAATCAATCATAGAGTAAAAATGGTCCATAATACATTTCTGTCTACCTGTTTCCAAGAAAACTCTAAAACACTTTCTCATTGAGCAAATCTTAACAACAAAAAGAAAAGACCGATTAAAAAAAAGGTGGGGAAGGAAAGAGGGAAGGAAGGAAGGGAGGGAAGGTGGGAGGGAGGAAGAGAAATAGAGGCAAGAGTGAATACAGAGAACATCAGAGCACACTAGAGCAAAACGGAGACCCCAGGATGGCTTCTAAGGCCTGGGGGTGGTGGGGCACGGGAAGGTTGCCTTACTCTAAAGCCAGAAAACCTCAAGGAACTGAAGCTTTCGATTATCAGCTTATTCCAGGCTGGCTTAGAGGTCTGGAGAGGACATTCAGAGGCTCCGAAATACATCGATAATCAAGAGAAAGAGAGAGTCTTAAATTGAGGATGGAGAGCAATATAGTCAGGTTAATGGAAGCACTAGCAATATTAAATGAAATTGCCCTACCACTTCCTCATAAGGTGGCACTAGGGAGCCTGCTCTTTGCATAAGCAAGGGGTCCTGGGGTATGGCAGGAAGGTGGAGGAGTTGGGAAATCAGTCATGCAGCAACCATTACAGTTCATGGGAGCCCGGCTCGCGGCCCCTCGGTGCACCTGCCTCATCTTTACCCAGGCCCACGCAGGAGCCAGGCAAATTTGGGCAGGATTTCAAGGGAGCCTGGAGCCAGGGGAGCCTGCTTTAGTCCAATTAAGTGAAGCAGTATCAGGTGGAAAGTAATTCTGAGTATTCACCATTATGGGGAGTTTTGTGTTTAAGCGCCTCTACGGACCTTCTTTTAATGAAGAACTAAACTGTGGGGTCTGGAGGTGGGCTGAAGGAAGTGCTCCAAATCGCAGCGCTGATTCCCTGCCCCGCAGCAGGAAGGCAGACAAGGGCCTGCACAGTTTCCAAAAGGCTCCACCTTTCAGTTCCGTCAGGCACTCCCACAAGGGCCCTGGGACTCCTCTGGGGATCTGTCATTTTCCCTTCCGTAAAGATAACCGGAACCTCGGCAGGCCTGGGGGTCTGAGAACCTGTATCTGAATGATCACGGGTGGAGCCAACTCACTGACATCTTCAGGGGTCTTCTTTCTACTTCCTGCCTTCTTTCTCCCTTCCCCTGTGTCAGTCTCCCGAGGCAGCAGAAGCCAAGACGGTGAAGGTGAGCTAATAGCGTTTTGGAGAATCAAGACTGTTATATAACCATGTTGGGGAACAGCGAGCCCGCTGGTGTGTGTAATGAATGCAAGAGGAGGAGGCTGCAATTCCTGAGTTCACAGCACAGAGAGGACGAGTTTCTTTTAAACTGTTGAAGATAACGGTTAGAGAAATCTCTCTATCAGTGGACATTTACAGAGGACTTAGAATGAACCAAGGGCTGTGCTACATCCAGGGAGCCGGCAGAGGAGGTGGGTAATACAGTGACGTACAGACAGGGCTTGTGCCCTCCGAGGGCTCTTGGTGGGGGACCCTGGAGATATTGGCAGAGCTAAAGAGACAAAGTAGAAATATGCAGAACAAAATAACCGTGTGTCATTTTACCCTTCAAACAACATAGACCCTTATCTCAGGCCCTAATTCTTGCCTGCCTGCAACAATCCTCTAGGCTTATCTGAGTACACTCTCCTGCTTACCTCCCCCATGATGGGTCAGCAGTGGCCCCTGAGGTTAAGGGAACAGAATATCCCAGCAACCAGTGTGATGTTGGTCAGCTTTTATTTCCACCATGTGCCAGTGATGCTAAAAAGTGCCAGTGACAAAACAGTCCTGATCCCACACCTCCAACATCTTCTGTTGGTCTCAGTTAAACAATTGTTGCCATCACTGTGGCATTTTTGTTATATACATGTGTGTGCACACACGGACATATACACACACACATACGCACATTTTTACTGCTTGTCATCTAATAGATATATTTTTCATGGAAGCTAATCAGAAATTTTCACCCATGTAGTCTCCAACACAGGCAGATACACATTCATGTTACTTTTGAGAGTAAATTCTTAGTTAGGGAGTCTTTGAATTCACACGGGGTGCTATTTATGTATTCAACTCCTGTGATAGAATATATCTCTGCATTTGAACAATAAAAGCAAAAAAGAAGAGCAATAGTAAAAGATTGTGAGGATGAAACAACAAAATTCTGTTATTTTATGTGACCTCTTAGAGAGTTTGTTTTGCATAATCAACGCAGTGAAACAGAGTGAAAACCGTGAGGCGTAATATTTTGTTTTAACACACATACATTTTAGTGTGTGCATGCTAAGTTGCTTCAGTTGTATCTGACCCCATGGATTGTAGTCCCCCAGGCTCCTCTGTCCATGGAATTCTCCAGGCAAGGATACTGGAGTGGGTTGCCATCCCCTCCTCTAGAATCTTCCCAACCCACGGATTGAACCTGTGTCTCTTGCATCTGCTGCACTGGCAGGCGGGTTCTTTACCATTCTAGCGCCACCTGGGTAGTCCACATTTTGGTGCATACATGAAGTATTTTGCTGACTTTAAATAATATCTTCAAAATTGAGATTTTCTTCTTTAAATTTCTAGTTTTAAAACTAAGTGAGAATTAGAAATAATTACTATGGAATACTACATGCTAATTCCTAAAAATTAATATTGTAGCATAGAGGAGGGGGTAAGAATGCCCTGCTCTGCATGTCAAATACACCAGTGATGCTACAGCTCTCCAGAGACCCCAGAACTTGTCCCAGAAGGATTAGGGCTTGAACTCCCTGCTGAATGTCACTTGGCTTGGTGGGGTTACCTCATTTTCATACACCAAGGCAATCCAGGTTCCCTCATCTCGTGTCTTCTCTACATTTCTCCATCTTGTTCCCCAGTGTTTTCCACTCAGAACCCCGTCTGGTTCCCCTATCTCATATTCTCCCCAAAAGAATTTGGGAAAACTGAGCTGGCTATTTTTTTCCCCCTCTTAAGCCTGCCACTTGTTTTACCCTGCTTCCACTCCCAGGTTTTGTTCGGCCCTGCCTTAGTTCTTTGATATCTACAAAGAAAGACTACCCAAAAAATGGTGCCCTTGGAAAGAATTCAGATTGGTAGATTTGAAGGAACCGCCCTCCCCAAGCCCAGATTATAAAACTGATCAAAACAATTGCTTAAGAAGCCCACTTATTAAAGGACTGAAAACCATGAATCATGATCAGGGGATTTATCAGAAGTATTAAAAGAAGACATGTGGGACCGATTTCCAAAATAGAAAAGCATTATCTCCCTGGAAATAATCCAGGGAAAACAGAGAACTGGGAATTTCACTATTTTGCAAGAAAATGGAACAAATCTTAAGTGAGAAAAGCTCAGTGAGCAAGACAACAGGGCAGCGAGAACTTAACACAGCGTGTTTATGAAAAACCGAGCTTGCCAAACACACTGGATATCTTCTAACATTTCAGCTTCAGGATTAACAAATGAGGTGCCTTCAAAGCACTCCATATTCCTTCGTTTTTGTGATGGATTTGATACCAAGACTAGAAAAGGGTTTGCAGCGATGGACATGGAAAGTGACTAAATGACCCACAAATAGGTGGCACTGCCTCTGACCTGGACAAGAAGTTTTCAGCAAAGTGCCTCTCTTTTTCCAGCAAAGGATCTCTCTCTGGCCAGGGTTGTTTCACTGATGTTCTCAAAGGGAGTCAACTAGCATCTTACTGGGTGGAGTCCAGGCTTAAGAGCAATTCATTTGACAGAGACCAGGAGGATTAGTAGAGTGAAGCTCTGCACATTCAGGCAGCTGAGAGTGTGGACACATAGAGCTGACCTGGAGAAGCAGAGTCTTGGGCTGGGAGAGTGGGCCCTTAGAGCCCAACTGGCAGGGTGCCACCCTCTTAGGCACTGACCAGGAGAGAGGTGTGTTTGGAAGAGACTCCCAGAACAGAAGAGTCTGGCCAAGAGCTAGAGGTTGTTAAATGAGAAGGAGAAGCCTCAAGGCAACACAAGTATCTTCTTATGTCTGAAAGGCTAATTTGCAGAAGAGGGACTGGTAAAGGTCAAACTATGGCCCGCTCCTGCCCCACCCCCATGTTGAAACCCTGACCCCTTTACCTCAGGATATGACCATATTTGGCAACAGAGTTGTTGTAGGATGTAATTAGTTAAAATGAGTCATACTAGAGCAAGAAGAAGGTTTCCCAGGTGGTGCAGTGGCAAAGAACCTGCTTGCCAATGCAGGAGATTGAAGAGACACAGGTTCAATCCCTGGGTTCAATCCCTGGGTCAGGAAGATCCCCTGCAGGAGGAAATAGCAACCCACTCCAGTATTCTTGCCTGGAAAATTCCCATGGACAGAGGAGCCTGGTGGGCTACAGTCCATGGTGTTGCCAAAGGTCAGATACGACTGCATGACAGTGCACGCACACACACACACACACACACACAAACACACACACACACACAGAATAAGGAGGGTCCCCAACCCAATATGACTGGTGACCTGATAGGAGGAATTTTGGAGACAGAAGCCCACACAGGTGGGATGCCAGGTGAAATGAAGGCAGAGACCTACAAGCCAAGAAATACCAATGATTGCCAATGAGCCACCAGAAGCTAGGAGAGTAGCATGGAGGAAATTCTGCCTCACAGCGCTCAGAAGGAACCAACACTGACAACCCTCTGAATCATGACTTCCAGGTTCCAGAGAGTGAGATATCACCCAGATCATGGTGCTCTGTTATGACATCCTTGGGAAACTCACACAGTGGCTGAAGTCCTTGGGTGGTAGACATGACTCTCGGTGGCTGTGGAAGGCAAGCACTCAACAGGAGGCAGCGGAAGGGAGACCTTGCCCACCTTTCAGCCTGAAAGCAGGCTGAGCTACTTTCCGTGTGGTGTGCTTTCTAGCACTGAGGATGCTTATGCAGAGATGACCATCTGCTCAGGATGACGTAGGAGCAATTCCTGCTTCAGCAGTGACGCAGGATGGATCATCTCCAAGGTTTCCTCCAGTTGTAAAAATTCTATTGTTCTAATTCTAAAGGAATTCCATGACAATAAAACATCTTCTTGAAAGTGGAAATTACTCTGTTTTCAGGACAGAATCTAAAGAACCATAAAATCAGAACCAGTAAACTGTGATTCCACATGAGAAAAAGTATAGGTATTAACAAGGGAGATATTTCAAGAACACTGTAGGCAGGAAGTACATGAGGAACAGTAATGCTGAAAGTAAAGTGTATTTACGTGATGTGGCTGCAAACCAGGGTGGCTTAATCTGGGCATTAGCTGTAGGGGTTAAAAGCATGGAGTTGCAAGGCAAACAGGTTCCTCTCCTGCCACTCACGAGCTTTGTGGCCTTAGCCAATATGTTTAACTCTTCTGAGCAAGAATTTTCTCCCTGCAGGGTGGGACAATATCACCTGGTTCCCAGTGTTCCAAGGTTGACATGAGATAATTAATGAAAAGTATGGGGCACACAGTAAGACTTCAATAAGGGATTACTATTCTTATTATGAAATTATTGTCCCCAGCACCCAAACAGAAGGCTGATTACACACACACACAAGGATGACAGAAATCAGAGCTTTAAAGGAAATTTTTTGTTACACTTATGACTTAAAAATGATATTTTTCAATTAATTGTGAATATTTCACTCTTTCTCAGTGTATATCTAAGTGAAAATATTGGGAATCATGCTTTGCTACCTCATTTCACACACATTTCAAACAGAACGGTGGACAAGATTTTAGGGGTGACCAAGCTTCTTCCTAGGTAGTGCGAGTGGTAAAGATGACACCTGCCAGTGCAGGAGAGGTAAGAGAGGCGAGGTCAATCCCTGGGTCGGGAAGATCCTCTAGAGGAGGAAATGGCAACCCACGTCAATAGTCTTGCCTGAAGAATCCCAGTGACAGAGGAGTCTGTCAGGCTACAGTTCATGGGGTCACAGAGTCAGACACGACTGAAGGGACTTGGCACGCATGCACAGCTTATTTCTGGTGTGTGACCTTCTCTCACTCCTGGTTTTTTGTCTGTAAACTGGAACCAGCCTCACTACTTCCTAGGCATGGGAATGGCCCATCGGAGGTAGGCGGGGCTAGCGTCAGGGAGGGGGCGGAGTCAGCACTGCATCCCTGTAGCTTTGGGAGATTGCAGGCGCTCCGTCTGCCCCAAGCATAAATGCCTCAGTCCCAGAGGAAGCCAGGGCCCAGTTATCCTGACAGAAACCAGTCGGAAGGAGGAGTAGTGCGTGAAATTAAGGTAGATGAGGCTTTAACCAAAGGAAAAACTTCTGTTCAGCAGGATCTTTGAGCTAATGAAGTGGTCTTTAAGGAAGCTTGAAGAAACCCTACACAGGAAGAAACACTGAAAAGGCACAGCCCTGCCTACCGAAACCCACACGATTCAGCGCATCCTCCTCCTCTTAGTCTCCCCAGCTCTCCCCCAGCGTGTTCCCTGATCTGAACTGCTCCTCCTTTGAGGCTCTGATCCATTCCCAGTGTTGTTTAAATGGGCCCGCACTTCTTGTATCTGGTGATGGAATGTGGTCTTTCCCCTAGTCCGCCCTCACCGTCTTCCTGCCGCCCCACTCCAGGTCCATGGCGGGCCCTAGCAGCCGGGCTGACTCTTCCCCCTCCGGTGTCGGCCTCCTCATTAGGCATGCTCCGTGGCAGTCTGGTGTCAGAGCCGGCCGATGCATCAGAATGCAGGGCATGCCTCGGGCTCCTGGGAGGCTGCACATTCCGCATGAAATATGAAGGCAACAGCCAGCCCTGGGGAGACCCAGGGTGAATTGACTGGAATAGCAGGCAAGGTGGCTACTACGGGAGGGGAGGAGGCCCGGCAGGGTCGGGGAGAAGACGCGGGTGCCCATCACCTATTTTAAAGGCACTCTTTGGTGGTGGAGGCGGGAGGCATGCAGGGAGGGGACGCCTGGTTTGTACACCGTCTGGGCTGCTCCTGACACACACAGCCCCACCCCACCCCCGCCCCCGCCCCGTTCATTCTTTCTGCATATGCTCCCCCTGTCCCCGTGATTATGGTGATGTGCCCTTTTGAGATAGGCAGCTGGCTCCCTCTCCCGCTGTGCTCATCACTGATTCTTGAGCTTCTCTTTGGGGACAACCTGAAATCATAAGAGCAGTCCGTGTGGATTTCGGAAGACCTGACAGTGAGAAGTGTAATAAAAGTAATGATTGTCCACAGGCCCCCAGGAGCCCTGTCACACAGCACCTTGGGCCTGCAGAGGCTAAGCGTGCTCAGCGGGTGGTGGCCTCAGATGACTCCACGGCCTGACATGAAAGTCTGCCTCCACCTTTCTCCCAAACCTCCTGGCTTCCAGCCAAGCCTCCTTGCTGGGGCTTCAGGCAGCCTTTCGGAAGTGAGGGGAAAATCATTTATATCTACCATAAGCATTAACCTCCCCACCATGTGTCTGGGACACATGAGGCATCATTGTCTGTTGACCACCTCTCTTAGACACAGTAGTATGGTCAGTCTACATGGAGCTTCCTGAGCTCGTCACTCCATCATGAAGCAGACAGCCTGGATTATATATACCCAGGGATTGGCACATAGTAGGTACTTAATAAATACTGAATCAATTACATGTAGTGAGTCCTCCCTCCCATCCCATCACATATCTAAGTCACCAGGACACACAAATCTACTGTTCTCTCCACATACAGTTTGAAAAGCTATTCTTCCCCTCTAACCTAAAAGCACAATGCCCATTACAGAGCACTCCAACAGGCACAGGGTTGAGTCCATTTCTAATGCTAATTAGAGAGCATCCCATCTTCTGACCAGAAAGCAAATAATTATATATGTATATGTGTGTGTGTGTATATATATATATATCCTGGGCTTCCCAGGGGGCGCTAGTGGTAAAGAACCCACCTATCAATACAGGAGAAGTAAGAGACAGGAGTTCAATCCCTGGGTCAGGGAGATCACCTGGAGGGAATGGAATCCGCTCTAGTATGCTTGCCTTGAGAATCCCATGGGCAGAGGAGCCTGGTGGGCTATATAGTCCACGGGGTCACAAAGAGTCAGACACAACTGAAAAGACTGATGCACGCACACATACATGTCCCTCCACATCTTAAAGAGAAGACTAGTGTTTTTAAGGTCTTCCTGGGGTCTTCAGGAGATGCTGACAATTCAGCCGAAGCTGCACAACTCTAAGCCCTTCTACAACTGGAGATGTCATGAGCTGTAGGGTCATCCTGCTTTGCTCCTACCCATGATGGAAACCATCTGCATTCCTTGTGAGAGTTTCCTGCAAGAGACCCCAAAGCCATGGCATCCCCTCAGAACCTAAGCCACTCTGGCCAGCGGTGCTGCATAAGCTCAGCTCCAGGAGGCACCCTTCACACTGAGGCTGTCCTGTCAGCCAGCATGCGGAGAGACCACAGGTACACTTGTCTTTTGTGTGGGAACCTTTAGCACGTAGAATGGTACTTCGTGACTTTGTATTAAATTTGCCAAGGAACTGGCTTCTTTGTGAAGAGCGAAGACTTGCTCCTACTGTTTGGTTCCTGACACTGCAGAGCAGGAAGCAGCAGGATTCATCTAAAATCCTGGCCTCTCACAAGACCAAGTTCCTCGGGGGCAGGGATCACTGCTGCTCACCACCAGGTCCCCAGCGACTAGAACAGTGCCTCGCACAGAATTGGTGCTCCACCAACACTCTGGTTGACTTCGGCGAAATCTAGTCCCTTATGCTCCAGCCAGGGAGAAGTTCAGAGCTGGTCAATTAGAATCTTCCCTGGCTTTGATCTACAGATCTTGAGAGAGAGAATTTCTCTCTCTGCAGAGCTGCTAAGGTGAGAGTAGGAAGTTAATCACAAAGAGAGAATAAGGTTAGCAGACAAAATGAAGGGATGGTGAGTGAGAGAGAGAGAGGGAGAGAGAGAGAGAAGCGAGCAAATGAGCCAGTTCGTAACATACTATGACTGGGTATTCAGCCCTAGCTAAAGATCAACTCAGAATGTCTTAGTGATATGACTGTCTTAGATATTTATTTACTTAAGGTCATATTAGAAGAGGGTATCTATCACTTAAAACCCAAAGTGGTCTCACTAGTACACCTGTGGTGGTGGTTTAGTCACTCAGTCGTGTCCAACTCTTTGTGACCCCATGGACTGTAGCCCACCAGGCTCCTCTGTCCGTGGGATTTCCCAGGCTAGAGTACTGGAGTGAGTTGCCATTTCCTTCTCCAGGGGATTTTCCCCACCCGGGGATAGAACTTGGGTCTCCTTCATTACAGGCAGGTTCTTTACCAGCTTAGCCACCAGGGAAGCCCGCATGTTCCATATTATATCCCCTTTGGCAGCTATTCATTTACTCCACGCTAACTGCTGACTCTCTCCTTAACGCCTTACATGTGTGGATCTTTTAAATGTCTACTTTTACACAGCAGCCATCCTGCCCATCACTTTTGCTTGCCTGAAGCAGGACAGTGTTTCAGCCAGGCCTCTCAGAACAGATGGATCTCTCCCACATGAAGAATGTAGACAGAGGGAAGTCTTCAAATTCCCTGGATAACAGACATAATTGTTTCCACTGGTGACAGATCCTCAAGTCCCCAATGCTTCCAGTACTTGCTCCACTGTGCCCCCCAACTCTGCTGTGGACCTCAGCAAGGGCACCCTGCGCTGTGCTCACCTCTGCAAGGACAGCACTCAATGGCTGGTAGCTTATTCCACAGGAATGGGCTTTGTCTCCTCAGCTGGACCAGAGACAGGCAGTGTTCAGAGAACAAAGGGGGGAACCAGACTGACATTGCTTGGACATTTACAATGTGATGAACCCCATCCTCCGCACTGCACAGCCCTGTGAAATAAAATCCTTTCCCCGTCCACAGTCGTGGACACAGGTTCCGAGTGGCTCGGCTGTCACTTGCCTGTGGATTGAGGTGCTAAGTGACAGAGCAGATCTGTCTGATCTGAGTATCCATGCTTTCTCTCCCTCCGCTAAGTTGCCTCTGGGGCCATGTTTTGATAGGTTATGCAGACCACTCAGCACCACGCCAACCATGCTGGAAAGCCAATGATGACAGCACTGTGTTTATCACCATCTCATACTAACCTAATGAGGAGGGAATGTTAGACCACCCCCTCCATGGTGTGAGAGAATTGCTTGACGTGGAGATGCACAGAAACGAGACGTTCAGAGTCCAATTTCCTTCCTCTGTGGCCCACCCAGCCTCTGGGGTCGAAAGCGTGGCCCCGGAACGCGTTCTGATCCCAAACAGACGGGGATAACTCTGGCCGGCCGGCAGCCATGGACCCACCTCGTTTTTGTTCTGCAGGTGTTGGAACGAGGAGGCAGCCATCCCCAGCCCCCAACAGGGAAGGGTGGGAAGAGCGTGCACAAGTGTGTATGTGTGGTCTGTGGAGCGAGGGCCGGGCAGCGGCCAGTCTGCCAAACAACATTAAGAAACCGAAACATTTTCCACTGAGAAACAGAATTACTGCCCATGGAATTCTTACCCAGCTTGAGAAGCAAGCAGCTCCCCCCACCCCCACCTCCACCTCTTCATTAGTTAAACAAAGAGGGTTATTTTTCAAATGAAAACTTTCTGTGTGGAAAACAAACAATCTAATTCCCCGGGCTTTTCGAGAAATGAGATTCTCAGTGCTCGAATAAACAGTGTCTGTGTGGACGAGCTGCTACAGAGGGCCGTGTGGGTGCCCCGACTGGCGAAGGGACAGGCCTGACCAGCTAGGGACCCAGGCCTCTGCTTCAGGCCTCTCGAAACAATTCCAGGTAGGAAGGCCAGCAGAGGCACGGACCATGACTTGGGAAGACTGAACCGTTCCGCTAGGGGAAAAATTTGAAAAATATTTTCTGTGTCTATTAAATGATCCTCTTTTTTCCTCCAGCTTAATGAACTCCCTCTGGTTTGGAAAATAATCTGCAGACTCAAGCCCTGCTTGGTTCAATGGGGCATGCCCAACTTTTATGAACTTCCAATTTCTCTCAAACACAGATGGGCTTCTATTCACAGACCCAAGAGGTGGCATCATGGCCTTCTCTTGACATGTCCTCCTAGTGAAAGCTCCTGGTTCCCTGCATTTGTTTGCACTGGTACCTGCAGACAGGAACCCACATGGAGGCAGATGTGTTTTGTTGTTTTAGTCGCGAAGGTGTACTCTTTTGTAAACCTATGGACTGTAGCACACCAGGCCCCTCTGTCCACGGGATTCTCCAAGTGACAAAATTGGAGTGGGTTCCATTCCCTCCAGGGAATCTTCTGACCCAGGGGTCGAATTTGTGTCTCTTGCATTGGCACGAGGATTCTTAACCACTGAGCCACCTGGGAAGCCCATGGAGGCAGATTACGGGGTTTAAATTCCAGCTCCATCACTTAACAGCCATATAACAGCACATACTGCCCCAGGGTCTTAGCTTGGCCATGTGCAAAGGGGGATAGCAATGGTACCATGAAGACTAGATGAAGATCTATTTGTAACTCATCTTAGCACAGTTTCTGGACAAAAGAAGACACCACTACAGTTGTGACCAAGCTTATGAAGTTAGAGGGACATAGCATATGGTCACAGGTCCAAACTTTTTAAAGTAATAGATATTGCTCTTTGAGGTTCCTACTTTTCTCATCTCACTTATGGAGAGTATGTTGTATTAAAAAATAAAAGCAGGCACAAAATAGCCTCTCTTCACATCACAGCTTCCTTCTCCACTCAGTCCGTGAATGTTTTGGGGAGAGCTCTATTTAACTTGGCTGGTCCCTAGTTTTGCCGTGAGTAATATGTTGGGCTTAGTTTCAAACTCCACACAGCCAAGATCACTGGATACTTGAGCTTCCCCAAGCTGAGTTGATACAGCTGCTCTGCCCCTGGTCACTGGCGAGTTGTCCCTGTGGGCTCCAAAGGGTTTTGACACTGACAGATCAAGGTGAATGGGCCAGCCACCACAAGGGCTTCCACTGAGATTCCCCAGGGAGACAAGACCCAAGAGCCCAGTGAACAAGTGATACAAGGCAGAAAAAGGAAGAGGATGGCTGGAGATGGCAGAGAGGGATGCAGGGGTTGGGGAGAGCAGGGCCCCCCTTGGAGCATCCTTGCTCCTGTGAAGGGAGCACAGGAGGTGAGAAGAAAACATCCTGAGAATGAAGTTACCATGGTGATAACAGAAGGGTGTGAACCCCCTCCAAATCAAGATTTCTGAGACCAATTAGGGCAAATGATGGATACGGGCTTGAAAAAGGTTTGAGTGGGACTTTCTTTTAAACACAGATTTCGTTTCAAATGGAACTGAATAAACTAAATTTAATTTAGACATTTTTTCCCCCAGGAACTTAGCTCTGGCATGGGGTAAGGTCTGCGCGTGCGGTCACTTGAGAACACGTTCTATGAGGCGACGATGCCAGTGGACAAATAGAGCAGAGTGTTAATTTGAGGCCAGTCTCACCCCAATGACAGGCAGTCTGGTAAACGGACTGAAGAAGCTAATGACTATTTAGTGCTTTCTTTCGAGGCTAGGAAATGCATTTCTGCCTTCTAAGGTAGCAACAGCCTTACCTTAAAAGGTTTGGATTGATGGACCTAATAAAAGCCCCTTCCCAAGTCTGTTGGGAAACACAAGCATTTCAAAAGTGAACGATAATGTAGATGTTCTTGCAGCAATGTGATTACGAGCATACATTATAAATGATAATTACAATTAATCATATGAGCTTTCGTAGTCTCCCAGCATTATAACTTAACACTGGTAGATTCATATACCCCATGTGTTTTCAAAGAAAACTTTGCCTCAAACTATACAACTTTCCCATTGATCTGTCTCTTGAAGATAGGTATATGATGGGGACTTGTGATATTCTGTAAGTTTCAGAACTTCATAGTCCACATGGCCCCTGAATGAGGCTCTCAAGGTCACTTCCATATTGTCACAATCCATTTATGCCCCTGTATGCCATCCATGCTAAAGCACTCCCTGACTCTTCCCTGCTTCCTAAATCAAGCTCCTTTTATTCTCTCCCATAATCCTCTCTTCTTTTGCCCTGACCACTAATCATGTTTTTTTTTAATCATTTCTTTATATTTGTGAGATGTTTAGCCCCTCTTCTAGATGTAAGCTCAGTAGGAGAGGAATCCTGTTTCTCTTGTTTACCACCATGCAGTGAATACCTGGCATGGTGCCTGACAAAAGGAAGGAGCCAGTGAAGAATTGCTGAATAGATTAAAAAAAAAAGGGGGGGGAGTTGCACAGCTAGGAAGAGCAGACCCATTCAAATGAGGATCTTCTTCTCTTTCTGCTGACACCAAATATTCACAATCCCCTTAAATACCACCAAGGTCAAAAGTGATTTCCCACTGGACACCAAGCCTAGTAGCATTCCCAGTCATCACTTAGCTCCTTAGTAGTTCATCGAATCAGTAGAGGCTGATTCAATGAACCCTCCTCAGCATGAAATCCTGCTTTCTTGACCCCCAGGGCTCCCTCCATACATTCCTCTCTCCCGCGCTCTCTGACTCCACACTCCACTTACTACTTAAAGGGAGCTGGTCAATGATGCTGGACTCAGCCCGATTATGTCCTTGAGCTGTTTCATCCCTTGATAACTCATTCAGACTTAGCTCCAGGCTTCGGCTTTATGCTGGTACCCATGAATCTACATCTCTAAAGTCTGCAGTGCTCTTTCTCCTTTCTGCTTTTTCTTTTTTTAGAAATGTCACCATCCTCCCAATCACCAGGCTGGAAAACCTGGAGTCTTTTCTCAACATCACTCCTCATGGTTTCAAGTTAACAACATATTGAAAATATTCACTGTCTTAGTGGCCTATGATTCAAATCTCCTGATAGTCTGGACCTATCCTCTGTCAGAGTTCCTGTATTTTTACCAATTCTCAGCTATACTTTATCCAAATGACTATTTCCAGGTGTCCCTTTTGCCAGCAATGCTCAATGCTTCTACTTATCCTGCCCAAATTCTACCTTTTCTTCAAGGATTATCTCAAACACTTCTCACTTTACAAGTCTCTTTTGAGCTTTTCAGTCCATCAATTCTCCTGCTTTAAACTACCAACTCACTATACATCTTTCAGTTGGCATTCCCTTAATTCTTTATCACATAATGGATTTCTATGTATTTGTCTATATCCTTTAGAGAAAGAAAAATAAATCTCTGGGAAGACTGAATTAGATAAAAAGAGAGTTGGCATAAATTACCAAGTCACACTGTACAGACATTAAAAAAAATTAAGTGGATATTATAAATAATTCTATATTAATGGATTTGAAAATAAAGATAAAATATGGACGGATCACAGACTGCGATGTAAAAAGGTAAACAATAAAGCTTCTAGAATGTAACACATGAAGATATCTTCGTTTTGGTGAAGGTAAATTTGAACAAGACATGAAATTCACTATCCCTAAAACAAAAGACTGGCAAATTGGTCTTATCAAAATTGAATGGAAGAGGGGGAAATAAAAATGAAATAGATATTGTTAAGACTCTATATGACTTTCCCAAATGAGCAGGCTGAATCTATGACAGATGTCTGACGAGACATGACGTTTGGAAGCAAGAGTCAAGACAGTAGCACTGAGGGTAACGGTGAAGCTCCATAGCCACATCTGAACAGGTGTGCTCTCTCTGAAATTCCTCAGACTGTACACTAATGATAGGCAGGTAAGTCACCAGGGTTTATCAAAACAACAACAGCAAAAACCCTGGGCCAGCATAAATGCATTTACACCCCAGCACGCATCTTTTGCAGGTTGCTTTATGTCTTTGTAGCTCTAGCATTACCTCCATTCATGCTTTCCATCACTTCTCTCTGTTGACACGGTTCTAGCACTTTCCTCTATTCTGCCCTTTGCTTTCAATCAGAACTTGGTACATTGAGCCTGATCCTTCATCTAGGTGTTTTGCACTTGAAGCTGATTTCTCCTCAACTTCTGTTTCAATATTTCACCAAGTCCCCATTTCAGGTTAGTTCTACTTCTTTTGTAAATTTTGTTAATGACCTTGTTGTAAATGGATTGTCTAAATGTTTACTCCTTTATTTATTTCCTGTTTTTGCTAACCATCTTTTATGTTCTTGTTATCCATGATTTCATAATTATTACTTGATTATTTGCTTAGCCATCATTTTCCTCCTCAAATCCACAACTTTAAATAAAAGCCTTTCTCTCTACTTTTTTTGTCTAATGGGGTAGAGTCGGGAGGGGGATTTGAATAGGAGAAACTCTTTATCATTCTCTACTCTCCAGCTCCAGCAGTGAGGAGCTAGGTGATCTGACATGTAAGAGGAAAAGAGAAAATTTTTTTTAAATGATTCAAAAATGATAACTAAAACAATACTTCCCAACTGCCCAACATGTTAAACAGATTACTTTCCTTACAGATTTAGCTAAGAAGCTATCTGACCAGAGTCCATTTATGGAGCTATTTGACCTTGCTTTTATTTTCCTTTTTTCAGAATAAATCCTCTAGTTCTCAATTGGAGACACTGCAGAAACATGGGAGTCTGTATTTTTTAAATCCATACGAAGGTTTGGGTCGGGAACTTTTCAAACACTGGAATAAATTTTTAATTTGGACTTTGATATCCAGACAAGCCCAGCTCATGTTCTCTTGGGTTTCCTTCCCAAAGACCAGACTTCAAACAGACACTGCTCGCTGCCATAGCAGAGGCAGCGAAGCACCATGCCAACTTCGGAGGCAGCAGGCCACAGAAACCCCACAAATTCGCCATGTCCAGGCTGGACCCTGGCTCGCTGTCTCATCTGAATACTAGCACATCCTCTTCCGGGGACCAGAAACGTGGTTCCTCAGAGGAGAAAGAATGAGCTGTCATCCACCAGGGCAGGGAGTGCTCAGTTGTCACGTTTCCACCCGGGGACTCTGCCTGGAGCATTCTCAATAACACAGCACTCACCTCATGAAGGGAAACGGGCAAATAAATGTCATTTTGTTCGGTTTATTTGCTTCTTCTTCTTAGGTTTCCTACGTTGCCTTTTAGAGTTTGGGTGGTGAGGGAAATAGATGTGTTTCTTACAGATGAGACCCCAGAGAAACTTTAGCTTAACTCTATTGTAACTTCCTGAAAATTGACAAAATAGGGAATGGAAAGGAGGAAAAAAAGAAACTGATTTTCTCTGACAACTACAGAAGCAGCTCATTTCCTTTTGGAGACCTAGATTAGAGACTATAAGTAATTGAAACTTAATACGCAGCATCCCTCGAAAAAGTGACCACCCTGGGGGCAGTTATCATCATTTCCTGTTAATTGTCACCTGAAATAACCAGTTGTGGAAATAGCATGGGGGCCCCCAAGCACAGGAATATCCTTTGAGGAACAGCCAGCCCATTCATGTCCCATAACAAAATACAAATGATTTAACAGCAACATCGACAGGGTTCTCAGAATAAATCATTTCCATTCCCACCACTGCAAATCACTTACTGTGATTGCCTTGAGACAGATTTGGGGAGTCAGCTATTGGTCACCCAGGCTCTGGGACAATCCCCCCTAGTTACCTGTGGAGATAAATTGCAATTCTGACCTAATTTACTGCTCTTCCCCATGGCTAAGGGGCAAGTACTCACTGTACTTCAGAAAGTCTAGAAGCGAAAGGTGACCAGAATAAATTGTGAAATCTCTACAAGAGTCCCCCAACCCCAGTGGTGTTGACTCTTGAAAGCCCACAGTATATGGGGTACCCTGACTGGGCCAGTCTTGTTTCTCTACCAAGCTGGGTAACTTGCTACCAAACCTGATCAGACTCAATCATGCCCTTCTCTGTGTTAACTTCACTTTCACCCAAACTTTCTCTCATCACATTACAAGGAATCAGGTTTGGAACCTCTCTTTTACTTTTGTTTTGCAGAGACCAAGTTCCTGTGTGCACTTTACTGATCCAGAGGTATGAGTGCCTGTGAACCGTGCCTCTCATTTGAGTTAGTGACATTGTCCCTTTGGCCTCCTCAGTACCATGGCCATGTCTGTGTATCAGTTTGTCTGTCTGCTGTGGTCTGCAAACATGTGCGAAGAGGGACCTGGTGTCTTGCATTTGTGTATGCCACTGCCTACCTGAGTGTGCATGGGACGGGTGTCTGAAGAAGCAACGAGGAAGGGATGATGGGAAGAAGTCTTGGCTTGGTGATCCAGTTCTCTGGATCTGGTTGCAAAGTGAGAAAATGCACAGAAATAGAGCTTCTAGGAAAGCTACCTGGAAAGTCTTTATTCCAATGTAGAAACTCTGCTTTAAATGCCAGTCCAGTCTTAGGGGGTGGGTCAGGATGGCTGGGCAGCCTCCCCTGAGATCTGCCAATACTGTTATCATTTCTTTATATTGATCTCCACAGCCTTAGTTCTGGCCCTTGTTTTGCCACACCATGGTGGCCACCCTGGATGAAGCACGTGTCCTGACTCCCTGTGGTTCATTCAGCATCATTTCATTGTGGCCACGGATCATTTCCTAAGGACAAATCCTGCCAGTCTTCTACTCAAGAATCCAGTGCTCACTTCCAGGCCCCACCTGGCATCCAAGGCTCTCCAACACTGTCAGTGACCACATCTGAGTCTCCAGACTCCCTGAGGGCCTGAAGGCCAATCCTCTCTCACCACATGTTGCCTGGTCCCACCTAGAGTCTTCCCTGCCAATTGGTGAATATCTGTTACTTCATAACCCAGTTAAAGCACTGTTCTAAGAAAACTTCCTAAAGGACAATAGTCTGGCTGATCTGCCTGCTACTTTGCATCTGTGTCTTACTTGTTGTCCCATTTGCTCCTCACCATCCGCCTCGTCCTCATTCATACTTTCTGCCAATGCATCCCAATTCAGTGAGCCACAGTGGATGCTGGGCCAACACATTTTAAGTGGCAGGACTGAGATTCAAATCCAGGTCCTGGCAAGAGGAGAGTCCAGCTCTCCATCACAACACTGCTCTGCCCTGCCTGAGACAATGGGTTCCATTCCCCTCACTCTGGCATTTCCTTCCTATCTCAGTGAAAAGAGAGGCAGCATTGGCCACAAGGGAGCAGTCCTACCAGGTGGGTTGTGGCCAGCAGGGTCTCTCTCTTCAGTAGCTCCCATGTACCACTTTTGAAGTGAAATTGCTATATCGCTAGATACACTCAGGGGATGCCCCTTCTGGAATTCAAGACCGCAGCCCAGCTCTTTTGAGATATACGCTGTTGGGAGAAGATGGTGGAGGAGTTAGATGGCCAGATTGCCTGTCTTCCCACAAACACTGCAAAAACTTATCAAAACATGGAACAACCCCTACAGAGCAACTTCTAAATGACAGCAGAAGACCTCAGGCCTCCAAAAAGACAAACAGATCTCCCTGGAATGAGAAATCAAATCAACATTGCAAAGCAATTATTCTTCAATTAAAAATGAATAAATTAAAAAAAAGAAATATCTAGTTGGGAACAGAAAAAGAAAAGCATCCACCCCTCCTGATCTAGTGGTTTCTCCCTGTCACTCTAAGTGGAGAAACCCAGATAGGGATGCTTGCCCCATCTGTGAGTAAGGAGAGAAAGGAAACAAGGGAGTTGAAGGCAGTGGTGATGAGAGGAGGCCATGGGCCAAGGCACAGAGGCTGGACTGAGAAGAGAACCTGGATTGGGACACAGGCCCGCGCCCTCCTTTCCTCCTATAGATGTGTCATCCTGATCCGTGGCTCGCTGGGCCTGAGAAGAAGGAATCTTTGGACGTGGGCCTGAGGTTTTGAGTCCGCTCATAGTGGGTGACAAAAAGGAGATGGTTATTTGTTTTATGGTAATGACGTCCACGAGGCTGCAAACTCCAGGGCTGCAGTCGGCACGCCACATGGCAGGCCTTCCTCTGGGTGCAAGAGGATTTCCTCGGTTTGGTGCATTTCATTTGTTTTTTAAACGAGGCTGTTTATTTTCTCTTCTTTTAATGTTATGATTTTTTTTTTCAGACTCACAAGGAGGATACATAATGTACAGCCGAATCTGCACTCTCCTATTTTGTCAGCTGCTTGTGTTGATTAAAACTTCAATAAAGATCCTGTGATAAAACAGAGCTATGTTCAAAGGATCTTGTTATGTTTTTAAAAGGCTGAGCTTGGCAGAAAAATGTAGAGTATAGGTTTGCTCCCTCCCCATGTCCCCCTTTACCAGGTTAGAAATGGGTAACAGACTGGGAGAGAAGCACACAGTGGGTTCCAGTACCTGGAAGACAGTTCAAGAGTATGACTTCCAGATTAAGAGCAAGGGCCAATTTAAGTGATACAAAACCTGTTTATCAAACTGGTGTTAAATATGTGACCCAGTTGGCCTCTCCCCACCCATGGGCCCGACACACAGCCTCTCTCTGCAGGAGCCTTTGACTTTATGCTGGAATTGAGGACAAAAGCCACAGGCCAAGTGAGGTCACAGGAATTCCATACCCAGTGATTCACCCACCTCACCCGGGATGATCAGTTCCAGCAAGATTCCACAGAACTGCCAGGAACCCATTGCTTTAAAGACCTGGGATCACTCAAGAATCCCAAGGGGTGAGTGTCAGCCATGCCCACCTGCTCCCCGAACCCCCCACCCCCGCCCCTCCAGACAGCCCATTCCTGGCAGCAGCGGAAGTGTCTCAATTCTTACTCTGAAAGCGGCCAACAAATGGCTGTATGTGAAAAATCGGCCAAAGTCGCTGACTTTATGCAAAGCAGGCAAGTGCAGTCAAAACACTTAGAGCAATCAATTCAAGTTGTTGGGTAAAGTTTTTTCCATGTCCCATACATTATTGAACAGTTAATTTCGTCTTTGTGCCTGCAAGACATTCCAGCTCTCAGATGACAGCTTTATCCATTAAGGAGCGTTCAGTGACAGGCGTACAGTGAGAGCTTTCCCAGCCTGCCTGCCGGGAGGCAAGCCGGCATCGCCACCGAGAAATCCTGGGACACATCAACATCTTAATCAATATGCGAGAGTCAATTATCGGGGAAGCGAAGGCTTAAGCAGGAGCTGATGATGAGGTGCACGTGCAAATGGGCTGGATCAATACGCAGCTGAATCTCACACGTGGATTCACATCAGTCCTCCTCCCCCAGCACCCAGCTCCCACACTGGCAGGCTGACCACACCCTCTCCCAGTATCATTTCCAACCTGCTGATCACCTGCTTGACTGGAGCTTTTTGATTCGTGTCCTTGATGGATGTGTTGCTGCTGCTGCTGCTGCTGCTAAGTCGCTTCAGTCCTGTCCGACTCTGTGCGACCCCATAGATGGCGGCCCACCGGGCTCCCCCATCCCTGAGATTCTCCAAGCAAGAACACTGGAGTGGGGTGCCATTGCCTTCTCCTGATAGATGTGTTGGGAATGGAGAAAGCAGGGGTGAGGGGAACAACCAAAGCCAGATTTGGTCTTCAGATACACAAGCTGGACTCTCAGGATTGACTATTCAGTGTTGAGCATTCTTCCACGGGCATATCTCAGGGGACAATTAAACCCAGCCTGTTTGGCTGAGAAGGGGGACCTTCTAGTGTCACTCATTCAGGCCTTGATCCTCTCACCTGGATGACTACAGTTACTTCTTAGCGGGTCTCTGAGCCCCTCATGTACTGCTCCTCCAATCTGTCCTACACTGGCTGTTGAATATGGTTGGATCATGTCACTTGTGTCCTTAAATACTTTCAACATCTGCCTAAGTAATAAAATCCTAGCTCCATGGAGTGTTTTCAAGACTCTCCCTGGTGGGGGCCCCCATTCTTGATATGAGTCTCGTGACAATACTCAATCCTGCTCTCATAAACACCAACATGCTCCTTTATATCCCCATGGGTATAACCTTACCTATTTCCACCTGTGTCATCTCTTAAGGCTCCTGATACCTTCCCTAACTTTCCTGGTCAGAAGTTAATGGCCCCACTATTACTGATTTGAGGTCATTGTGTGTGGATCCAAGTTGGGTGTCTGCTTATTTGTTTTCTCCATTAGATCATCTGCTCCATGAGAAGAGACATTGTAAACTTTTTCACGACAGGCAGGAAGGTAGGTAGTTCTCAGAGTGCACTGAACTTCAAAATGAGCAGCCTTTGAGGAAACCGCCATGGCCATGTCTCCTGTCCTCATTATTGTAGCTCTGGTCGCCTTGGAAGCCAGAGGTCCTCTGCCTCCCACCTCTCCTTAAGCTGTACTGTTGTCCTGCACAACCCTGTGCAGAATCCAGCTCCCATGGGAGTTCCCAAGAAAGAAGCCATTGGCACAGTGCTTCAGTGAGCAGCACAGATCTTACTGAAAATCTGATAAGGGTCCACAGAGACTCTACAGCAGATAATTAAATTCCCATCCACATTTCTGGTCTCTGTTATCCCTCCTCAGTGTCTCCTCTGGCTCCCCCTGCCCCACCTCCCCCTGAACCCCGCAGGCTTTAGACACATTCTTCAGCTTCTTACTTCTGCCCTCAAGCTGTCACCCTACTCCTTCCACAACATCACTCCCCTCTTCCAGAGACATTGCCATGCACCCTACTAAGAGAACCGAATGTTGTCACGTGACAATCGAGGTCTGTACCCTCCTCCAGCTCTTCCCAACTGCTCCTTCCGGACCTTGAGGGTCACAAGGACACAGGCAGAAATGCTGAGGAGCCACCACAGAAACCAGAAACAGGAGGCTGGGGAGGGAGACAGCACTTCTCTCCCCTCCCTTCTATGTAGGTACTTGCTGTGCGCAGAGATGAGCGAGTCTGATCAGAAAGCTTGGAGATCGGACACCAGTGGAGCTGTTTCCAGTGGGGCTCTGAGAGCCAGAAAGGGGCCTGCTGGGGGGCAGAGAGAACAGGCCACACTGCGCCCTTCTGACTGCAGGCTCCTCGGAGCCAGGGCCACCATGCAAGTTTAACTGGAAGGAAGACAGGAAGTCAGGACTTGGGGAAGGAAGGGTCTGCATTTGGCCCCTCTGCTGATGGTCCAGAAAGCTGAGCAAACTCTCATAAGAAGAATCCTTTTACCTCTTACAGGATGCAGAAACTCACATGGGCATTAGGATAGTGCCTGGCATTTTTATACAGGGTGAGAGTGAAACCCCAGCCCCCAGGGGAGGACGGGGGTCACTGCAGGAGGGCTGTTTCCCACAGGCAAGGGGATAGTTTGGGGCAGTGGGCTAAGGAGGGGAGGCAGCTAACAGCTATTGTGCATCTACTCTACACAAGGCCTGTTCACAAACGCTGCTGCTGCTGCTGCTAAGTCGCTTCAGTCGTGTCTGACTCTGTGCAACCCCAGAGACAGCAGCCCACCAGGCTCCCCCATCCCTGGGATTTTCCAGGCAAGAACACTGGAGTGGGTTGCCATTTCTTTCTCCAATGCATGAAAGTGAAAAGTGAAAGTGAAGTCGCTCAGTCATGTCCAACTCCTAGCGACCCCATGGACTGCAGCCCACCAGGCTCCTCCATCCATGGGATTTGCCAGGCAAGAGTACTGGAGTGGGGTGCCATTGCCTTCTCCATCACAAATGCTAGCTTCTTTAATTTAATCTCCATCATCTTCCAATGTGATATGCATTGCTAGCACCATTTCATAAGCATAGAAACAGAAACCAGAAAAGAGAACAGGTACATTGGCTTTACTAGGACCACTCAGCTATGCAATTAGGGAGTGAGAACTCCAACTGGGGTCTAAAGGGTGCATGGCAAGTGAAGTAAGGTCAGTTCCTTTCATGGTAGACAGTGAACATGACCTTAGAAGGGTCGGAAAAAAATTCAGGTTGGTGTATTGGCTACCCTTGACTGTGAGCCATCCCCATTGATGAGCATGCTGGAGCACTCTGTGTCTCCCCTCTAGACTGCAAGCCTTTTGAGGCTGAGGACAAGCCACCCATCACAACTGCAATGGCAAAAGTGACATCGACCATTTACCGTATTACTCTATGCCAGGCTCTATGCCAAGGGTTTTACATGCATTATTGTATTTTCTCCTCCTAGTCACCCTGAAAGGCTGAGATTATAATTCTCATCTTATGGATAAGAGAACCAGAACAGAGAGATTAAGTAAGTCTCCCAAGTTCACACAGCTAATAAATGGAGGAAGATTCAAATCCAAGCCTATATGACTTTCATTTTGAATCCCCTGAAACTCAGCCTGGAGTGAAAAAACCTATAGGAAACAAGGTCTTAATGGAATTTATCTTTTAGGAGACGCAAAAGTGTAAATATTGTAAGTGTCATGATCTCTACATCAATTTCATGCAAAAGCATTTCATTGTTCAATGATGAGCTTTCTGAACAAATGTTTATTGAGAGTCTCTATACTCTGTTCCAAGTGCTTTACAGGCCCTGGAACACAGATGGACAAGGCAAGCTCAGTCATCTTGAAGCTGACCACCAGCTACACTTAGAAGATTGCCAAGCTTTGATAAAAGCTGGGATAAGGAAATGTATTTAGTTTTCTTCATCCCTATGTTCACCTATAGACACCTTATTGTGTGTGTGCTCAGTTGCTCAGACAGCTCCAACTCTTCATGACCCCATGGACTGTAGCCCATCAGGCTCCCCTGTCCACAGGATTCTCCAGGCAAAAATACTGGAGTGGATTGCCATTTCCTTCTCCAGGGTATCTTCCTGACCCAGGGATTGAACCCACATCTCTGGCGTCTCCTGCATTGGCAGGCAGATTCTTTATCACTGAGCCACCTGGGAAGCCCAACAGACAATATTAATTGTCGGGAAGTTGAACTGGAAAGGCAAGTAATTGTGAATGCTGAGACTTACCCGTTGCAGTCTCCGTATTGGGTCAAAGGCAGGCATTGACAAGGGAGCCATCAGCACGGGGAAACAAGGGAATTTGTCTGTCTTAATCTGAGATCTGGGTACAAAGAAGTTTGCCTTAGTCAAGAATTCTCAACCAATAACCTAATGCCTTGTTTGGATTTGAGGTTTAAATTTACGCTATGTATGTGGTCTAAGGATATTTGGAGATGAGATTTGTAACATGAAAAGTTGATGCTAGACCAATACAGTTATGAACCAACAAAACTCTCCATTGAGTCACACCCTCAGTGGAGACCACACTGGATTTCCATAAAGAAAGTGACCCTGAAGACAAGCTTACCTCCAAAACTACAACATATGCTAGGAAAAAATCCCTATGAAAGAGGCATCCTATGGATCTTCCTAAAAGAGGCCTCCATGACCAGCAGAGTAGATAAGATTAGCACACCTTTCAGGGGCTTCCGTAAGCTTTCCGTGCTTTTCCTCAAAACATTCATCACTTCTGTAACTGTTATTTAATGCCTACCTTTTTATTAGACTGAAAACTCCATTAGTTTGTCTTGACTCCTTCCAGGTACAGAACAGACTCTTGACCCTCCAATGAGGAGATGTATGTGGAATGTTCCAGAAAACATCTTGGGTAAGGCTGCACTCATAGAGAACCACTAGAAGTTGGTTCTTGCTGAAAATAGTAAACACAGTATCTTAACAAGATGAGCTCTGGATAATGTTTCTGATGGGAAAAGGCTGAATCCAAGGAAATTGTGGTTTTAGGAAATCAGTCTAGGAGAAAGATGGTGAAGGGCTAGGTAGACTTGGAATAGACCAGGACAGATGACTTCAAGAGATATTTCTTAGGAATTCTGGTCAGACTCTACCTGCCTGCCATATAATGTAGTGATTTTTGTATGGGCTCTGGAGAAAGAACAAGATCTGAATGGAAAGCCACTACTCGTATACTCAGCAGTGTAACCTTTGGCCAAGCATGTCTCCTCTCTGAGGTTAGTCTTCAATCATATAGTAAAAATAATAATATCTACTTCATAGAATTGTGATAAAGACTCAATGAGACTGTGAAGCCAAAAAAGGCAAAGCACACCATTATTGTTTATGCTAAGAAAGACTAAAGACTGGAGAGTCAGAACAGTCCAGTATTTCAGAGGTGGGTAACTGAAAAATGCAGACACTGGCTAAAGCAGGGTGCACTGGGAGAGAAAAGATTCCTTTGGGGGGACTCTGAGTTTGAGGTATGGCCACCATGTTTGAATGTCCTATAGGCAACTCAGCACACAGGACGGATACCTTAAGGAGAAGTCAGCATGGGGAGTAGAGATTAGCATAGAAATCGTGATTGAATTTGCAGTTGATGAGCAACTCCCAAGAGAGAACAAAAAGAAAGGGGCTATGGCAGGCAGTTGCCTTACTTTGGGAGAGGGACAACAAAAATAAAAAGTCGACCTCATTGCCACTGCTGGTTGATGCTGTGATTCTCAGTTGCTTTAGACAGTTGAGTCGCATCTCACCAGCCCGGGCCAAGATGAGCCTGCCGTGTGGGCTAAAGCTTAAGTGGTACCCACGGGAGATGTGGAAAGTTCCTGTGGCAACTTCTTGCTGAAAATCCTCACTCCAGTTATTTTCCATTCTGTGTCCCTCAGGTTAGGATATAAATATTTTACAAAGTACAGAGGGTACTTTGAGATATCTTAACACTTTGACTAAAAACTCATTTTTCTGAAAGTTAAAGGATGTATTTTCTACTTGCAAAAATGTGAACCTTTAGATTAGACAAAGCAATGGAAGTGGCATATTGCAATATTTTATGCAGTGCTTCTCAGGGTTTCAGGGTACTTAAAATATTAATACCATTCCTTTCTTCATGAGGTTTATAAGATTCATCATCCAGTTTTAAAACTGAGTGAGGACAAAGAGCCCCAAACATAGTAGGTGTTCAATAAGAACATGTCATCTTCCCTTCCTATATGATGAAGGTTAAAATGTGGTCTACAGACTTGAAGAGTTTGAGTCATTTGAGATATTTCCAGCTATTTCTAGACTAAACTTTCATTAGCTGGAGTTAGGGGAGAGGAGAGAGAAGAAACTTGATTAGTAGCCAAAGAGTAGAAAAAAATTCTGAAAGGTAACTAGAGGACTCCATGATGGGGTCAAACTGCAGGAGCCCAGGATAGAAAAGATGATCTCTAGTTCATGAATGGAGTGTAGACATGGATACTAAGAAAGGATCTTTTTGCTAACTGTGTAGAGGGAGTTGAATATCCTTTGCCAAGCCAGATTTCTGGCAAAAACATCTGAGGGATCATAGAGTTTCTACTCTCCCTGTGGATTAAAGTTACACTGTAAAGAAAAAAAAAACAAGTGAAGTGACCAGGGAGTAAATGTCACCAGACTACATCCATCCAGCTCCCCTTTATCATCCCACAGGGTCCTGCCTGTCCGATTCCTTCATTTGATCTGTGGCTTAGGATATTAGACACAGCTTTGGGGAAGCATGCTTTCTGATACTGAAAGAGCATCCCAGTAACTCAGAGTTTGTGTCCTGGCCTTGATCTGCCTTCATTTTTATCAGAAAAGGGTGGGTAACATATGAGAAAAAAAAAAATTGGCCCTGTAAAGCGATCCCGAAAGAATGACATATTTGTCTGTTAAGTATAAATACGAACAGCCATGGAGATATGCTCTTGTGGTGCTAGGTTTTCACTTCAGTAACATTCATCTAGTGCCAGGAAACACTAGATTTAGTACCTGAGGGACTGGAGTTTCAAATACCTTATACTTTTTTTTTTAATACTCTGCCAAGAATTTAAATTGGTAAAAGCTGGGGACTGACAAAACTTGATCCCCAAGAGCTTTTCTGGCACTGGTTTATCAGAGAATATGGTGCCATTATTTTTATTATAATTATTATTTTTTTCTTTGGTGGGGTGAGAGCTCATTTATAACCCAGCGACTTCTACTCCCAGATGTATTTTTCTTAAAAAAAAAAAAAAAATCCCAACACTTAAATAAACAGAGGCTTTGCCTTTTGTGGTGGCGTTAGAAGCTGTCACTGGACTTAATGCAAAGGAATTGCAAGTCTTTTCATGTTTTTAGATCGGATCAGAAAGAGTTGAAAGGAGAAAAGCTAATTTTAGGATCCATATTGCCACTAGCTTCTCATACACACACTGCCTTCCTGAAGTCCCCACAGTGCCCTGACACCCAAATCACTTAGCAGGCTTGGTAAAGAGGGCATGTTGCCCCCAAACAGGGACACGGCAGAGGCCAGGAATGGGTTAGAAAGTCCAAGTTTGAGCCCCGGAATCATCACTTTTTAGCAATGTAACTTTGCACAACTTTGCCTTTCTTGGATTTTTTTTCTTTTTCATCAGTAAAATGATAATTGGACTTTCCAACCAGGGGTGTCAGGACGATTAAACAAACAAGAGAATTATGTGAAAAGGTTTAGCACCACGAGTTTTCTAAACATCAATCTACAAAAGATGAGAGCCGGGACGAGGAAAGGAGAGACCAACGAGAGGCGGCATGTGGATTCTGTTCCAAGGTTAGACTCTTGACATAGACACTGAAGCTGAGAAAACAACTGCCACCACGGAGACACATAAAATGAGAAGATGCTGTTTATGGTCCAGCATCTTTACCGTCCCTCGTTGCTCCCTGCAGCCATATTCCCGCCTCCCTTCAGTCTCTCCTCGGATTCTACCCACAAGCAATTTCCAGGGTCAGCTCACCGCTCCCTTAGCCCAGGGCAGCAGCAGCGGCCTGAGCTTTCTCCAACAGACTCGGCAGGTCCAATCCTGCTTGAAGCGATTCGAGTTTTATTATACAATTAGATCAAGTCTCTTAGGTGTACTAGTCTTCCTTGTACTTAGAAGAATAGATTAGCCATTAGGACTTTGTATATTTTTCCCTAGTAATTGACACCACATCCCATTCTCCTTCACCAAAGGGAAAATGAACCACATAAAGCAATCATGATTTGGGGGGCAGGAGGCAGGGGGCACCCGTAATGCCATGATGTCTGGGTCTTGGTCTCCATCTGTGTCCCTTCCCCAGCTCTGAATAGTCCAGAAGACAGGCAGAGCGAGCCTGTTCTGTTTGGTGGTTGCTCTTCCATTCTAGGACTCCGGGGCTCACGCTCCCCAAGCACTTTACTAAGAATAAACCAGGCATCACTCTTCCACGGAGCAATAGCCGCCACCCCTGGCTGGGAGCCTGGGCATTCTTAAAAAGTCTATGGCATCATGACCAGGATGTCACTGCTCCTTCTGTCTCTTTTCTTTTTTCTTTTTTTTTTTTCAGTGCTTCCTCCCAAGACAGCTCCATTACACATCCTCTCCCTAACCATCACTTTCCTGTCCTGGTCAGGGAAGAAGAGGGGTTCACAGGGAGGTCTGAGCAGCGGCGACTTGAGGCCCATTAGCACCCGCAGTTGGGAAAAGGAGAGGAAAAAAACCGTTCACAGCCCAGAGAATAGCTGGTGTCCAAGACACCCGGGTCCCTTTGTGTTCTCTCCCTTAATATGCTGAACATTTACATTTGGAATAAACCAGGAAGAAACTCATCTTTACTGAGGGATTTAAGTAGGGGAAAATGCAGTCACCTAAGTTGGCTTTGCCCATATTTGGCATTGCCCATGTTTGCACACAGGCATCCATTTTGCATCTTGGCCAAAAGCAGACACCTCAGGCCAAGCAAGCTTCATCCATACAAGCAAAACATAACAGATGTTCTCAGATGTCTGGTCAAACATCTGTTGCCTTTGGTCATGTCCTAGCTGCAGCCTGAGCCCCGATTCCAACGATGAGGCCTGGTGGTACCAGCAGACCACTTCCCATGTTCCGAAGGCTCTTCCCAACTGCAACAATCTTTGTGCCAAGGTTCAGCAGGTCCCTGAGAGCCTCCACAGATGCCCCAGGGCCTGCTGTGAGGTGCCCAGCACTGCAAAGAGAGGCAGTCCCAACTCTGCTGCTTCCCTTTCCTCCTGCATGGCGCATCAGACAATACAGCCAGTAGCACCAGCATCGGTAGACATGAAGTGTCGTAAGTACATTTTTCAGCTTAGGTCGATGTGTCCAGAGGGACTCTTTGCTGACACATCCAGGTTGATTCCCTGGAAAGAAGCTGAAGTGCCCATTTTCCAATAAGATCAATGAACTCACTCATCCCCGATTACAGAATTTCCTCCTGGTACCTTCTGACTGAGTCAGGCTGTGCTGAATGGACTCTCATCATGGCCCAGTGACCCACTGTGTCACCCAGGACTTCAAGTTCACCCAGGGTATGCTTTCCTGAAGAAAGAAGTCCTAAAGTTTTCCATTTGGTCCTCAAGGACTGTGAGAAATCACGAGATGGAAAGTGATGTTTCTTTGGCCACAGCTGGTGAAGACTTGTGAACATGTCTCTTTTGCCCAGCTTGGCTTCAGCTAAAACCTACTGTTGTGAATAAAACCGGGGCCACTCTCCACCTACCCTACCTCACACCCACTCTCATACCCCTCCTCTAGGCACCCCCTGCCAAGTCTTACCCCCCACTTCCACTTCTTGTAATTAGGAATCCAAAATGAAACTGTAGTCATAACCTCTCTTGCTGGTTCTAAAAACAGGCAGATTAAACTTTAGAAAACAACAACAACAAACTTCTTTAGTATACTCATGTCCTTTCATTGTTTTTGTTTTTAGTTTCCTTCACTGTCATTCACCAGGGGCTGCTGAGCCGAGTATACTTCCTCGCCCCGTGAGGACCTGAGGGTGACAGGCTGCTGTGTGCCTCCCCTACCACCCCCAGGGCCCTTCTCCAGTTGCCAGAAAAAACCCAGCTGGGTGCCTCGACCAACAGAGGCCCCTAATTTAAGTTTAATAGTACAGCATTTTTAGTGCTTTTGGCCAGGGCATTTTGAGAAAGGTTAAAATATGTGAAAAATACACGCTAAAAAAAAAAAAGAGAGAGAGAGAGAAATCTGTTTAGAAAGCAGCTCCAGTCTAAGCTCTGCATGCTTTCAGCTTCTGGTCCCCTTTCCAGGAAAGCAGTCCCGGTAACCACACAATTTAGCTCCATTTGGAGGGTAGGGGGTTTCCATTTCCTTCCTATGGGATTTTTTTTTATTAGTTTTTTTTTTAAACTGTTTTTCTTTCCCTACGCTAGTTTACTGCCTTGTATCTATCTACCCCCAAGGAGTCTGAAAACCTCAAGTCAGTATTATTGGATTTTTCTTAGTGTATTTTCTGATTTTCCTGGTGTGAGAGCATGTGGTCAGGATCTGTGTATTCGTGGGTTGGTGAGGATGGAGGGCTGTGTGCCAGAGCGATGACGTCTGTGAAAGGCATCAGGAAAAGTGTCAGCTGAGCCTTCTAAGTTTGTACCAAAGGATGAATTGCCTTGATCTTTTCACTGTTGTGCAAACCTATTGGTCAATGCATATAGGAGGCACTGAACAAGCACCCAATGCTTGGATAAGGAAATAGTTGAATATTAGGTATCCTTTCTTGAACTTTTCCTCTGCTTATCAGAATTGGTGCTTTATGTCGTTTATTTCATCCAACCCTTGCAACTGCGCCCTAACCACGTTAATCTCAACTCTATGGAGGAGTAAACTTCAAAGGTCATTTCCTCTCAATCACATGTGGAAAAGGGTAGGATTTTCATCCAGTCCTGTCTGTCCACTGGAAATAACTTCAACTGGGAGAAAGTATGCGTATATCACGACCTCCATCTCTTCCCCAAGGACAAAAGGTATTGATGAGCAAATGTTTGGAACTGTTAGGAAAAAGCTTCTCATGGTAGAATTATGGATTCAAAACATTTGATTGGTTCAGTTAATTTCTCTGGGCTTCATCTTCCTTTGGAAAAGGAGCAGGTTAGCTTGATCAAAGAGGCCTCACAAGTCACTGTTTCCCCCAAGCCCACGTGGTGTCCCAAGGCAGGCATCACTAATAGATAACATATGGGGCCTCAGAATCCTTCTCAACACAAAACTCAAGGCAGCTAGTAACAGTCCCCTTACTTTCCTGCTCTGTGAGGCCATGTGGCCAATAGTGGCGTTCGCCAACCTCCAGTCATGCCTTGACCTCCTCTGTGACGTCTACCACATCAGCACCCTCCACCATCTCAATATAGTTTGCTTTATTGCTTTACACTGCTTCTCTTTCTTTTTAACCAAAAAAACAGCCCCTTCTAAGAATAAGATTTATGAAACAGGGGATTTAATGCAGTAGCAGTATGATTTTTAACACGAGTTCAGAAGAAACACATAATCATATCATTTTTATAAGTTTGTCCTTGGTATGTTTTCCACACTTCTTGGGACATCAGGATGGTGCAAAGTCCACAGACTGGAGTTCAAGGGACTCCATCAGGGACTTCCCTGGTGGTCCAGTGCCTAAGACTCTACGATCCTAATAGAGAGGGCTCAGGTTTGATCCCTGGCCAGGGAACTAGATCCCACAAACTGCAATTCAGTGTTTGTATGCCTCAGCTAAAAAGATCCCGCATGCCGCAACAAAGATCGTGTATGCCACAACAAAGACCCAGCACAGCCAAATAAATTACATAAACAAACAAATATTAAAAGAAAAAGTTAAAAATTCATTACACTTATTAAAAAAAAGAGAGAGAGAGAGGAAAAACTCCATCATATGCCAGCTTTGCGACCTTGGGCAAATCATTTAACTTGCTGAGTCTCACTTTCCTTTTTCATAAAATGGGAATACTAAGACTTTCTTTGCCACACTGTCCAGAGGATAAGAACTAACCTAATGCAATAATGCACACAAAGCACAGTCCTTGGTACATAGCCGATGTTCAGGACGTGGCAGCCTCTGCGACCCTCACAGGCTAACACACTGTACCACCAGCAGCAGCACACCCAGGACTGTTTGCATGTCCCCTCCCTTCCCAGACACAGGCTAGACCACCTCTGCCTGGAGGCCTGAAAGTCCTGGAGTACAGCAGCGCTGAGAGCACTTCAGTGGCAAATATTTACCCAGAGAAGGAAGAGCTTTGAGGAACTTTGCTCTCGCAGTCCTCTCAGAGGAGTATGGCGTCCCTGTCACGGAAGCATGGCTTCAATAATCAGACTCCCTCATAATTAGGGAGCCATTTCACTTTTGTGATAATTATCAGCCCCAGGGCTCAGCACACCTGATTACATAAGTGATTTTTCTCTCCTGCCTTGTCTCTCTGTTATTACTTCTAATGTTTTTGCTTCTTTGGAGGGACAGAGTAAGAAAGCATATCATGAACAAGGCCTCAAAGGCTCAGGACTAACAATCTCTGCCTGTCCCTTACAGACCAGAGGCCTGTAAGACTCCACCTTTATACTCCAAATCCAGCTAAACACACCGATTTCCTTTGTTGACTCTCTGTGGATCCAAAGCAGCAAGTGACATTGAAAGAGCCATCTTTAGAGGCCTCTGTCATCTTGATTCATCTGTGAAGAGTGGATGACAGAGGGCTGGAACTTCCCCCATGCCCCAGTACTAAAGACAGACGGCTGTGTTTATTTACTTAGAAAAGGGAGGGGAAGCCTCACGGGCACGCTGCACGTCCTAGGAAGGATGTCAACCTTTCTCCGAGCTGGGCTTCTTCTGGAACTGTAGAGGGCTGGGCTGAGACTCCAAAACACACAAAGTGAAGATGTGTTTCCTAAAGAAACGGTGAGCCCGTTTTCAGGTTGCCATGGGCTCTCTTTCTCTTTCCCACAGTCCCACCAGATAGAGGTCTGAAGGGGATCAGTTCTGCCTGGCAGAGGGGAGGGAAATCCCTGATAAAAACAATATGACTCAAAGAGAAAGGCAAGAACCAAAATCATGCCCAGAATGTGGGGAACTCACAGGAGCGATGGATGAGAAGAAAAGATATGAAAAGGACGCTGGTAGATAGACAGGCAAGACATCTCTGAATGTGAAAGCCAGACAGCAGTGAACACTCGGGCGGTACTCGCCACCTCGTTTGCTGACCGTGAACTCGCACCCTCGCTTTGTGTGTGTGTGCGCGCTTATGTATGCAGAGCAATTAAAAAGGAAGCCCGAAGACCGAACAGATCAATGTTTACAGGTTCATAATAAGTTCCTTTCCATATATTTATTTATTTTCTCTTTAGCCGCTAAAGAAACAACAGCAAACTTGCAGGGAGTAGTTGTTGCCAGAGGGTGAATCATGGCTATATTGATTTGATTATGTAAAAGCTCAGAGGAACCTAAAGCCAGATACAGAAATATCTCATAGCCCTGAACCCTATGGGACACACACTAGTAAAAAAGCAATCTTTATATTGTTCCTGATAAAAGCATCATTAGTTTCCTCATAGTGAAACCATTTCTCTGCTGATACAGTATATGGTTTTCTTTTTCTCTAGAATCCACTCAGACATAATTAACACTCAGTTACTAGACTTGAGGTTCCCTGGGGTGAACTGCTCAAGCTGGGGAGGGTGTGGGGGCTAGAGATGGAAAGAAAGACAGAGAGGAGAGGGAAGGAGGGAGCACAGGAGGGGGCAGGGAGAAGAGAAGCGATGGGAGCAGGCGGGAGACAGGGGAGAGGGTACAGTATTGACTCGCTCCATCTTTGGCCTTCCTGAGCATCCCTCCCACACATCTGTAACTCGGAGTGAGATGAGAGTCAGCATGGTGGCGCCCTCTGCTGGTCCTGCTTATCATCCCAGCTGCCAAGCAATCACCCCTTCCTGGGGAAGACCACCCCTGCCTTCCCCTTTAGGGAAAGAAGCCTGGATGCACACTTCTGTAGACAGACACAAGCCCACAGCCATGTTCAGGTGTGTGCTAAAATGCAGCAGCCACAGCATTCTCTGTTTCTTTCCCCCTGTCTGCTTGGCCGCTTGTTGGCAGCAGCAACCTGAAAGGCCATGGACACACAGTATTTCTGGGGATAGCAGGGCTAGCCTTAAACAGGGTCTTAGCATTTTAAGGGTTTGGGGAAATGGGACCTGAGGGCCCTCCCAGGTTCCTGGTTCCTGGCCAGATGGTTGGTACATGTGAGCCACAGGGGTAAGGTCCTGGCCTCCCTGAGATGGGCTGTGGGCTTGAGGGGCCGGGACATCAGAGGACTCTGGTCCTCTCCAACTGGGCCTCAGCTTCTTTAAAGAGGTGGGAAATTTTTCCAACTGCACTGCTCATCCCATGCATTTCTGAGCAAATAACTGCCCTTTCAGAAAAAATAAAAAGTTCTAATTTATAAATTCTCTCCTTACTTTTCCTCTTTAGCTTCATTTTGCTTTGGCTCCAAGAGAAGGGTGAGCAGAATCCTCCTTCAGGAGACAGGGAAGACCAGGCACTCCTGAGGCAGAATGAACCCAGATGTGGATATGAGCTCACGGAGCAGGCAGACTCCCAGTCACTGGAGGAGTTTATTCTAGCACATTCAGTGAATATTAGCAAGCCCACGGGTATGTGTGCGCATGCACACATACACACATGGACACATGCACACAGTGGGTATAAAAACCTGAATGCATAAACACTTTCACACACAACTAGAACCACATGTGTGCAGACTTCCAAACACATATATACATATGTCCTCATGTAATCCCATATGGACTGCATCTTATTACACATTCTCAGCCTCGCCTTCACCCACCTTCCTCTCTTTGTTCCCAAAAAACCTGATGTTTTTGTGGGAGAAAATCTCATCTGGATGTCTGGTGTTGCTCTATTGTTTCATCCTGAGGACCCTTCCAGGGACCCCTTCCCAGCCAGCAAGGGTTCTGTGTTCTTACCAGCACAGCTCACCACATTTCCATTACTTTAGGTGGATCACAGGGGATTACAATGAAGACTTCTGGAAAAACAAGGAGCAGAGTTCTGTGCATGTGTGTGTGTGTGTTAATAGCTCAGTTGTGTCCAACTCTTTGCGACCCCATAGACTGTAGCCCATCAGGCTCCTCTGTCTATGGAATTCTCCAGGCAAGAATACTGGAGTGGGTAACCATTCCCTTCTTCCTGACCCAGGGATTGAACTCAGATATCCTGCATTGCAGGAAGGATTCTTTACCATTTGAGTCACCAGAGAAGGCCCAGAGCTCTGTAGTCAGGCTAATTTAGTGGCTACCAGCACAGATTCTGAGCCTGACTTGACTTTGTCAAGTTAGTAACTGCATGTCTCAGTTTCTCCATCTGCCCAATGGAGATGTGCCTGTCCCAGGGGGCTGTTACCGTTGTGAAAAGCGTTCATGTTTGGAATCTGCCTGGAACGATGGAACGATGCCTTGCATGGAAGAAGTGCTATATAAATGTGGTCGAACAAAGGTGCATAATCCAAGGTGGTTGTGTTATTCGTGAGAGTAATCCTGGGTAATCACAAGAATCATGAGTAATTCTTCTTCCTCTATTTCTTATAGGTAAAAGAAGGGAAAGCACTCATACACAGATGATGACCAGATGGACACATCCTTCAAAGTCTTTCTATCTTGGGGATACTTTTCCTGGATCTCATTGATTATCACTTAATTACATATTGTAATAGCACTGTGACCTGCAGCAAGTCATACTGGAGAGCAGTTTCCTCATCTGCAAAGCTTCTTACATCATTTTTAAGATCCACGTTAGTATAAGTTATTTTAAAACCAGATATAGGCAATTTTCAAACCTCATTTTAAACACCAGTTGCAACCTCTTCCATTCATTCCCCACCCCCTTATTTAAAAAAGAGCTGTTAAAAAGTAAAATACTTTATTGATTGCTTTTGATCCCTTTTCTCTTTTAAAAAAATCTTTTCCACTTTCTGAAGGAAACATAATCAATATTGAAACAGTAGCAAGTTGGGTGACTGGGGTCACAAGATAAGTTAACTAGTGAGATTTGAAGCATCAATGCATCAGGAGCAAAGCCAGACAGAGACATCCCAACCTTAGTGGGATGCCTCGTAATTCAGTGTTTCTCCAAAATGATTTTCTTTACATATCTGTTCAACACTGTTTGGAGGGGTGGGAAGAGAGGGAGAGGAAAACTAATAACAGCCTTAGGCACCTCCTCTGTTCTCTGAACAATTCTGCTCAGTCCCAAATCTGCATAACTCGCTCAGATAAACAAATGTAGGTAGCCAACCAGACCTACCCTCTTTTGAAGACATACCATGCAACTATTATGAAACCGCAACTCCTTCAAATAACATTTCTTTTAAATATTTCAACTTCACAACACTTATGATAAATCCAACTTTCTCCATCTTGTTATATTTCAGAAAGATGTAGCACCCCAGCAATGTTCTAGTGTCCTTAGGAAGCAATGCTTCTAGAAATCACACTCTGACCCACCTCCGAACCCGGTTTTGATTAGCAGGGAAGTTTTCAACAAATGTCTTTCTACTCATGGGTCAGAAAGCTCCAAAACTCTATCTGTGGCAGCATCTTTCTCCCGGCATGGCCTTGTGATCCTCTTTGAAAGTCTGCTCACTCCCAGAACAACCTAGAAGATGCATGATTTCCTAAGCTGACCTCCACTATTCAAAGTCCAGAGCAAGGCTGGTGGTTTCCACGGGAAAAATGTTCTTTTCCCTCTTTTTCCTTCTCAATTTCATCTACCTAATCTTGCCATCTTAATGTGGACTTTAAGAACCCTTAACATCTGCAGTGCCTTGAGTCTTCATAGAAAGATTAAATCATGCACAGAGTTACTTTAGAAAAAAAGTAGTGTCTTACTGGATTCTAATTCTTTGAAAATCAGTAACAAAAGGATGATCTATGTAGGAATCCTTTGTTAACCAAACTGTTGAACTAACTACAATCTTACTTAGGCTAGACAGGAGTTTAATATGGCAATAATGTGCTTCATTATGGAGTGTCTTCATGTAGAAAGACGGTTCTTGTCATTAAGATGTGCTTCCCATTCACTGCTAATAACATACATGAGGTTTAACCGCTGAGCAACCGGCTAGACATACCAGTGGGATGGCTGGCCAGGTCACAGCTGGCTGTGGTCACTGTCCGTGAAATGGATCAAAGAAGAGCAAACTAGACCATGTAGACAATGAATTTAAGAGGGCAACTTCATTTCCTACCTGCTCTGAGCAACATGCTAACTAGACACAGGCAAGACAGAGACATTTTTCTCTTTCTTACACACCCAGAACTCTACCCTTAAGGATCTGTTTGGTGCAGGAATTTTTGTTTGAGGATGGACCAGAATTTATGCATGACCTGTGTAAAACTCAGATGTGAATACTATAAAAAATTGGTTCACATCCACCAGAACGTATGAAAAGACTGTGGGAAAATTCCAGCAGCTCTCCACACCCTAGCCTCAGTGTTCACAATTCACTATCCAGACCCTGTTCTTCTATATCGTCTACCTTGTCTTCTTAATGACCTCCTATTTATGCTTTATGGCTTCCCAGGTGGCTTAGATGGTAAAGATTCTGCCTACCAACACAGGAGATGTGGGTTCAATCCCTGGGTTAGGAAGATCCCCTGGAGAATTAAAGACAACTCACTCCAATATTCTTGCCTGGAAAATTCCATGGACAGAAGAGCCTGGCAGGCTACAGTCATGGGGTCACAGAAGAGTCTGACATGACTTAGCACCTAAACCACCAACCACCACTCATGCCTTATGGACCAACTCAAATATCTCCTCTTTCAGAATGACTTTTACAACTCTCACCCCCACCACCAAGGCAAAAAGAGGTTCTGCTCTGGGCTTCCTCTGCTTCTCATTTGTATTCCTTTCATCTCATCCCCACCAATTATTAACTGCACTCCTAAGACAATGGGCATCAAATAAGCCCCTACCCCAGGGGGTTGCTGTGAGCATTAGATGACTTAATACACATAGAGCCCTTCCGATAATGATGGGGTTACAGTAACTGCTCAATAAATTTTAGTCATGGTTGTTAGTGCCCTGGATGCAGTTTGTATTGTAATTTCATCAATTTACATTGTAAATACCCTGATTCCCTCCCATAAATGTAAGCTGTACTCAGCAACTAAAGTCTAACAAATGGAACATGGCAGAAGTGATGGTGTGACTTCCAAGATTAGGACATAAAAGGCATGATGACTTCCTCTGTGCTCTTTCTCAGATCCCCTGCTCCAGAGGGAACCAGCTGCCAAGTTGTAAGGATGCTCAAGCAGCCCCATGGAAGGTCCATGAGGTAAGGAAGTGGCGCCTCCTGCCAACAGTCATGAGAGTGAATCTTTTCATTCTGGAAGTGAATCCTCTAGCCCTCATCAAACCTTCAGATGCTGTGGCCTCTAAGAGACCCTGAGCCAGAACTACCAAGATAAGTTGCTCCTAAACTTCTGACCCACAGAAAGGAAGATAATTGATGTTTATTGCTTTAAACTGCTAAGTTTTGTTCTTAATTTCTTATGCACCAATAGATAACATACTAAGGAGGTGACTAAGTCAACAGTACACTTTGGGTGAGACTGCTGTCTCAAAGTGATATGCCTTCAAGTGGAAAATGAGAAGGCAGAAAAGAGGAGTGGTAATTTCCTATAATGCTTTCTGTCTTGTGGACAGAGACAATTCACAGCACCTCTCATTAGGGCTAGCCAAGCTGCCACTTGCCTGGGTGTGCCATAGGCTGCTGGATGCTCTCCTCATGGAGAAGAATTGCCTACGGGATAGGAAGGCCCACTGCCTGCTACTATACTTAACTCCCCCACCCCCAGGCTGCTGGCCACTGGCTAAAAGCCTGACCCAGAACAGTCTAGGAAGTGAGTCTCTCCACTTCCCTGGAGAGTCTGCCTAGAGTGGAAAAAATAAAAACACTCAACAGTTGAGTCTTATCTAGCCTCAGCTTCTTACATACACACTTTGAAAAACTCATAGAATCTCCTAAAGCTTCAATGTTCTCATCTGAGACTTGGGAAAAATAAGAACATCTATCTGTGAAAGTGCTGTACTTAATATGCCAGCAAATTTGGAAAACTCAGCAGTGGCCACAGGACTGGAAAAGGTCAGTTTTCATTCCAATCCCAAAGAAAGGCAATGCCAAAGAATGCTCAAACTACCACACAATTGCACTCATCCCACACACTAGTAAAGTAATGCTCAAAATTCTCCAAGCTAGGCTTCAGCAATACGTGAACCGTGAACTTCCAGATGTTCAAGCTGGTTTTAGAAAAGGCAGAGGAACCAGAGATCAAATTGCCAACCTCCGATGGATCATGGAAAAAGCAAGAGAGTTCCAGAAAAACATCTATTTCTGCTTTATTGACTATGCCAAAGCCTTTGACTGTGTGGATCACAATAAACTGTGGAAAATTCTGAAAGAGATGGGAATACCAGACCACCTGACCTGCCTCTTGAGAAACCTACATGCAGGTCAGGAAGCAACAGTTAGAACTGGTCATGGAACCAACAGACTGGTTCCAAATAGGAAAAGGAGTACATCAAGGCTGTATATTGTCACCCTGCTTATTTAACTTCTATGCAGAGTACATCATGAGAAACGCTGGGCTGGAAGAAGCACATGCTGGAATCAAGATTGCCGGGAGAAATATCAATAACCTCAGATATGCAGATGACACCACTCTTATGGCAGAAAGTAAAGAGGAACTAAAAAGCCTCCTGATGAAAGTGAAAGTGGAGAGTGAAAAAGTTGGCTTAAAGTTCAACATTCAGAAAATGAAGATCATTGCATCTGGTCCCATCACGTCATGGGAAATAGATGGGGAAACAGTGGAAACAGTGTCAGACTTTATTTTGGGGGAGCTCCAAAATCACTGCAGGTGGTGATTGCAGCCATAAAATTAAAAGATGCTTACTCCTTGGAAGGAAACTTATGACCAACCTAGATAGCATATTCAAAAGCAGAGACATTACTTTGCCAACAAAGGTCCATCTAGTCAAGGCTATGGTTTTTCCAGTGGTCATGTATGGATGTGAGAGTTGGACTGTGAAGAAAGCTGAGCACTGAAGAATTGATGCTTTTGAACTGTGGTGATGGAGAAGACTCTTGAGAGTCCCTTGGACTGCAAGGAGATCCAACCAGTCCATCCTAAAGGAAATCAGTCCTGGGTGTTCATTGGAAGGACTGATGCTAAAGCTGAAACTCCAATACTTTGTCCACCTCATGCGAAGAGTTGACTCATTGGAAAAGACCCTGATGCTGGGAGGGATTGGCGGCAGGAGGAGAAGGGGACGACAGAGGACGAGATGGCTGGATGGCATCACCGACTCGATGGACATGAGTTTGAGTAAACCCTGGGAGTTGATGATGGGCAGGGAGCCCTGGTGTGCTGCGATTCATGCGGTCATGAAGAGTCGGACATGACTGAGCGACTGAACTGAACTGAACTGATCTTACCTATCTTTTGAGTTGTAGAAATGAAATGAGATTATATACGAAGCATTTTGCAAACCACAGATTTCAGGTGCTACAGAAATATTAGAACTGTGATTCTTTTTTCTCCACAGATCACATAGATGCCCAGTAATCTCAACTTCACTAATAATTCTCTACTGCCCTTGGAAAAAAGTTATTTGATACATTTATATAAAGATCAAAAGAAGATGCTTGGAGATGTGTAATCCAAAGAAATGACTTTCAGTCTACAAAATTTTAGACCACAAAAGATGAGAGATTAAGGCAAGTACTTGGTACCTTGTTACACAGACACCAAGTAAAATCACCTCTCCTTAGCTCTTGATGACTTGAGACAGATAAGGAAAAAGGAGTGGTATATATATATCCTATATATATATATATATATACACCAAATGCCCTCATTGCAAATTTGAAACAAGAGGCACATTCACCCCGTTTCAAGGCAGCCCTGCTAGCGAACAGAGACTGTAGCCTCTGAACCCTTGAAATTCTTCCAGTTTCATGGTTTTGTCTTCACTACATCCTTTCCCTTCCTCCCCTCCCCACACATTTATACTTTGTCAGACGAAACCCAGAAATATTGAAATGCGGTTTGAGTATCAGAACAGCCAGGAAGTTGAGAGAACAAGTTAAAACTGTTTTCTTAACTCACGGCTTCTTTCCAGGAAACAGCACTCTCAATAGATAGATAAATAGCCCGAGCCATTTAGATAATTTCACCTGTCCTTTCCCACTTGTCAAAGCATTTGGCTACAAGCATGATGGGCTATATTTAAGTGAACAGATACCTCCCTCAGCTACAAACAGTGGCTGGTCTCTGGGGTTTTGTTCACAGAATTAGGTCACAGGCAATTCAGAAGATGATTCCCCACCAAGCAAACTGTGAGTTTCTCCTTAAAGACCTGAAAACCCAGAGTCTGCTTTTTTGAATTAGACTCTTCATTTAAGGTCACAGGATGTGCCCTTCCTCAGGACAGTTTGTTCTTAATGATAACAATGTGACCACAGCCAAGGTCACCCCAACTGGGGTTAACTTCAGTATGTGGGCTGTTGAGATCTATTGCAGAGAATTTTTCAAGGTCTCTGCCTCTGAATATGTCCTCACAGTGTGAGCCATTTGGCACACCAGACCTTTCCAGGGCTGGGATTCTAGCATCTTTTAGGGTAGACTGGGCCATGGAGCCTTGAATCACAGAGGAAAGGACACAGAGACAGGTCCTGGGGGTTGTATTCACCTGGATTCATCATCATGATGTGTCTAGGCTTACTACCCTCCACTTCTCATTTGCCTGTTGTGTGATTCAGACTCTGGATTGTAGGGGAGAGACCAACTCTTATGGAAATGAGGGTTTAATAAAAAGATGCACAGGATCGTGTACAGGAATTGGAAAGTGTTAGCCTTACACAGTTTTAGGAACTAGCCTTTCTCTGCCCTTCCCTCCTTCCTTCTCTATTTCTCCCCATGCAACTTTCTCGTCTATCCTTTCAATGATCAGCTTTTGCCCTGGGTATCACACCTTTCTTCTGCCTCATAGCCCCTGCTTCCTTGGTATTGGCTTCCCCATCTTACTCAGAATTTGTTTCCCCAGGATCTTGTCCAGCTCTTCTCTGTCGTGTGATATCCTTTCTACTTTGCCTCCATCAATAATACTTCCTTCCCTCCTTTCAACTGAAACAGAGGTCTTGGTTGACAGCTCATCTTTTGGGGGACAGGCAATGTCTTGTGTCTTTGGCAAGCTTTGTGTTGGCTTCCTTGGGACAGTGCCCACCTCTGTTCTGGTCAGCTGTGCCTCAGGCAAGTCATATGATATAAAATACAGCTGTATTTTATTGAGCACTATAGGCAGAAAAGCACCTCTAAGAAGAGGGGTGGGAGAATGTAGGTGTCGTAGTGCTGTAACAAGGTACTCATGGGGAAGCAGGTGACCAAGGTAGAGAGACTGGCCTTAAGCCAGAGCCACTCAAGTTTCCTTTATTATCCCTGTGTTAGAATGTGAAGGCCTTTGCTGCTGCTGCTGCTAACTCGCTTCAGCCGTGTCCGACTCTGTGCGACCCCATGGACTGCAGCCTACCAGGCTCCTCCATCCATGGGATTTTCCAGGCAAGAGTACTGGAGTGGGGTCCATTGCCTTCTCCGGTAAAGACCTTTAAGCTCTCCCAAACTTGGCTTTTCATCAGGCACCATTTGCAGGTTTATAGAGTTCTAGTTAAAAGCATATTCGAGGGGCTTCTCTGGTTGTCCAGTGGTTAAGAATTCAACTGCCAAAGAAGGAGACATGAGTTCGGTCCCTGGTCTGGGAACTAAGATCTCACATGCTGTGGGGCAACCAAGCTCGTTGCTCCGCAGCTCAAATACTGAGCCCACACTCCAGAGCCTGCAGGCCACAACTACTAAAGCCCCTGCTCTGCAACAAGAGAAGCCACTGCCGTGAGGAGGCCACATACGCAACAAAGAGCAGCAGCAGAGAAAGCACAACAGCAAAGAGCCGGTGCAGCCAGGAAGTATACACAAATACATATATATTTTAACTAAAAAAAGTATATTCGGGACTAAACACAGGAGACTAGGATTCTGAGATGATTAACCCCAGGCCTTAGGAGTGCTGAGTCTATCCATCATTCACTACTGGGCTCCTGAGTACCTTGGCCCAGAAAATTCACAAGAAACCTGATTTTCATACACACGGGATCAGGTTCCCTTTGTGTCATTTAGTAAACCCATGAATTAATTTGGAAACTCCTTGCAACATAAGCATATACCAATGATGTCCCAAACAAAAACAATTTTGTAACTGTCAGGCACATGATGGAATGGCTAGAAGGACATGAAATCAGCTATGCAAATTGTGAGATGTAAGTCACACTTCTATTTGTACCATGACAGTGTGAAAATTGGAATTATTTTTTGTCAATATAGAAAAAATGTCAGAGACTATATGCACTGTCTTATGAAGAAAACTACTCCACTATGTCCAAATTATCTGTGACATGCCCCACAACACATTTGATTTTTTTTTTTCATTTAACCTATGGCTCAAGGACCATCAGAATTGTGTTTCATTTGATATTTTAAGAATCTAATACGATGAAAGTATGCATGTTACTATTTAATAAATACCCCAGTGGTTGATAATAAAGAAATGTCATGCCGTTCTATTGATAATTGATTGGTTTAATCTCGCCAATACAATTTCAAAGATGTAGGAAGTCAGTTTTTAAAAGGTAAAAAAAGTTTAAATATGTCACCATCAACAGGTACATTGTTTAAAAGAGCCAGACCACTGGGTTAAAATATGTTTGATAGGTAGGAGTGGCTTTACATTGCCTTTTAGAAGAGGGCATAGTTTTGCATTAAGAATGTAGGCTCAGCAGACTAAAATCTGCCAATTACATAACTTTTCTAAGTCCTGCTTTCCCTGTATATGAATTGCTCTGGAATTCTTGCAAGGACTTAATGAAATTTTATTTTAAAAATTCACAGGAGTTTTGAGTTATACTCTGTAATATACTGGTTTTAGTTTTAAAACAAAATAATAGTTATTATCTGCCTTTGCATAATTCTAACACATTAATCCAAATGTCAATGTATCAGTTAAAAATGCTTTAAATTACAAATAATAGAATAGTCAAATATAGTGGACTAAGCTGTAAGTAATCTATATGATTACTTAGTATACTTAATAATGGTTAGTGATTCACTTCTATCATCAACAACCTGATTTTTCCAACATAGGTTAATTCAGCCTCTTATATGTGTTGGTTTTTCATGATTGTCCTGTTGCTGTTGTTGTTTTTCTGATCAGAAAATGACTACCAAGCACTGGCATCACTTTTTGAACCATCATCCCAAGAAGAATGAAAGGGAGGAAAAGAACTCCTCCAAAACATGTATCTTAAAGTGTCTTTGGCTAGAATTCATCATGACCCTCTTTAGCCACAAGGAAGGCTGGAGAGTGAGTCTGGCAAAGGGGTGGAGTTTCTATGACCGACTCAGGCTAATCCTAACTCTTCCTCTGGAGTATGGCTAACTGGGAATAAGGAGGTGGGGATGCTCACTGAACAGGCAAATACCAGCACCAGCCACATTCAGTTTAAAATGCATAGAGGTAGGACGTTTGGCTTTTTTTGCTCCTCTGAGTCCTCCCTCTTCAGGTATCACAGAAAAAAACTGCATCGCTTTGTTGTATAAATCTGTACACCTCAATCTACCTCTCTCTCTGAATTAGAAAGAGATAATGTCCTACTTTTCCTTAAAAATATTGTTTCCTTCCCAACAGGATTTTCTAGCACTGAATTGTGTCTTAGGAGTTACTTAAGGTCAAATACAACTCTAGAAGACCCCTGGCTTTAGGGAGTGATTCATCCTTCATCCTGAGGGAGGTCTACTGCTGAGCATGGAGGGAATCTGTGGGGTTTGTTTGGGAAGAGAAAGGTTCTTGAGAAGCGGTGCAGTTGAGGGGCCAAGAGGGGTAGCTTTCCATGTCTTCAGCCCTAGGGGGTTGGTGGGGAAAGGAACTGGAGGTGTGAGCTGCCTTTGAAGGGCTCTGGGACAAAGGCTGCCTCCCCCAGGGCTGCCGGGCAGCTGAGCCCGAGCATGCACTCAGCGCAGACAAAGGGGCTGCAGCACCTGCTGGCTGTGTGCAGCCCCGGGCCTTCCCACTGATCCGCACCTGTCTTGGAATGAACAGCTTCCTGTCTGCAGCCGGGGACAGCACATCTCTGTCACTGGAGACTCATGAAGTCCTTGAGAGCTGTCCCCATAGCCTACGCGACAAAATTCAGTGTGCTATTCTGTTGGTAACCGATGGGAAAGATAACCTGCTTTCCCTTTGGTCACCTGCCAATCTTACCCACCATACGTGTATGGTCAGGAGATACTGGTAGCCTGACCTACTCAGGTGCCAAAACAACTCACATATGCTAACGTAAATAAACAAGGAAAGAGTGCAAATGAAACCAGTAGCCGCCAAAATAGGAGACCAAGGGAAAACCAGAAAGGCAGCACATACTAAGGATGACTTAATGATAGAAATAAGCTACAATATGATGGAAACAAAATAGTGAACTAAAATGAAAACTCCTAAGGTGATATGAAATGATGTTGCTAAAGCAACCCAACCCCCTAAAATTTCTGAAAAAAAAGAAAAACCTCTAAATATTAAAATAGAACAAGGAAATTGAACAATAGACTAGACCATGATGGATATTAAACTAGTGATTTAGAAAATTAAATAGACAAATAGTCTCCCAACATAGCAAAAATGCAAAGAAATGGCAATGAGTGAAAGGATCAGTGATATGGAGGACAGATGCAGTGAAATAACAGAAGCCCAGGAGGAAAGAAAGGAACAGGTGGAAGAGAATAATCAAAAACATTACAGAAGAAAAGTTTCCTGACCTAAAAAAAATGACTTGCATTTTCATATCAAAAAAGGCTTACTAAAAGTCAGACAAATTTAAAATAAACAGACTAAAACCTCTAGACATATCTGGGTAAAGTTTCTGAAATCAGAGGGTAAAGAGAAAACCACTCACTTACACAGAGAACAGAATGAGACTGTCATTGATTTTCCTGTCTGGTAAGTAAAGGATGATAATTTCAAAACTATCTACCTGACCAAGGCATTGGGAAGTGAAAAAAAATAAAAAAGACTGTTTTCTAAAAGAATTACTGAATAAAATGTGCATCTCAAATAAAAATAAAATTAGAATACAGATCTCAAGATAAAAACTAATAGAATATAAGAATTAGGGGTGACCAAATGCCTAATGCAATAATTTCCAACTAAATCTAATTAGATAATAATAATAATAGCTAAAAGTTTTTGTCTGCTTACTGTGTCTCAGGTGCTTTTCTAAGTATGTTATATATATAAATTACTATTACTTTCTTTACATTGTAGGGAAAAAAATCAAATTTTACAATTACTTTTATTTGAGGGGTGGGTAACTTACCCAAGGTCATATAGCCAGGATTTGAACTCAGATGGATTGACTCTGGAGCCTGCACACCATAAGACCTCTAAAAGTACCCTCATAATAATGCAGTCATAAATTATAATGTAAGTATTAATAAAAAATATTTGAAAAGAATGAGGTAACTGGAATAAAAATTTAATAATTGGTTGGAAATAAAATGCCATATTAATTAAACAATACCCAGAAGTAGAGTGGGCTTCCCATGTGTCTCGAGTGGTAAAGAACACACCTGCCAAAGCAGGGGACTTAAGAGATGGGAATTCCACCCTGGGCCAGGAAGGTCCCCTAGAGGAGGGCATGACAATCCACTCCAGGATTCTTGCCTTGAGAATCCCATGGACAGAGGACCCTGGCAAGCTACAGTCCATAGGGTCACAAACAGCTGGATACAAATAAAGCGACTGAGCATGCAAGCATAAAAGTAGGGTAAGGAGTAGGCATAGGGCTAAAGAGTAGGGAAGCAAAAACATGCTAAAAATCTTGTGCTTCAGGGGCAGGGGCAGGGGTACAATTATTATTTAATTTTGTTATTACTGAATTTAGAGAGGTATGTTTAAGTATTACTGCTGGATTATATAAAGTTATTTAGGAGGAAAATCAGAAACGTAATTGACCTTCATAGTAAAGAACAGGAAAAGAACCAGAAAAAAAAAAAAAAGAAGAAACAATAAGCAAGACTAAAAAAAAAAGAAAATCTAAAATAACATGGATGGGATCTGAGCAAAAATGTCAGATATCACAATTAATGCAAATGGTTTTCTTGAAAGTGTTAGTTGCCCAGTTGTGTTTTACTCTTTGCAACCCCATGGACTGTAGCCCACCAGGCTCCTCTGTCCATGGAGATTCTCCAGGCAAGAATACTGGGGTGTGTAGCCATTCCATGCTCCAGCCATTCCCTTCTTCCTGATCCAGGGATCCAGCCCAGGTCTCCTGCATTGTAGCCATCTAAGCCACCAGGGAAGCCCAGTTAGCAAAGATTTACAGATTAGGTTAAAAAAAACAAACCAACCAGCAACAATCCAATATTTTAGTTGGTTTGTAAGGTATGCCCCTTAAATAAAATAAAAACCAAGTTTGAAAATAAAGACTAGCTGCAACTATTCATTAAATACGAATACAGACCAAATGAAACAATGGTGATATTAATGTCAGAAAAAGTAAAACTTAAGACCAAAAACATGGAATTAGGTAAAGAGGAGTAGTTTGAATTGTTGAAGACAGTAAAATGTATCATATGAAAACTTTTAACCATATAAGAATAATTTGATAAAATCATGATCATAGTGAAGGACTTTGGTTTTCTCAGATTTCAATGTCTAAGTTTTGGGGTAAAAAAAGGATATAAAGGTTTAGAAAAACAATCTATAGAATCTATCCAGCATATGAGTGTCTTGCATCTATCTAGTATATATAAGTGTTTTTGTGTATATATGTGCACATGTACATATATTTGCACAAGTATAATATATGTTACAAGGAATTACTTTTTCCTCTTACGTCTAATTTATATTCACAAAAAAAACTGTGAATATTTCTTGGCCAGAAATAAAACTGTAAACCTCCAAAATGTTGGTCGTATTCGCTTATCATTATGAAGGAAAACCAGAAACCAGTATTAACAACAATGAAACGCATTCACTGGTAATTAAAATAACTCTTAAAAATTCTTGAATCAAAGAAGAAATCAAATTGAAAGATAAATTACCCAGAAATTGGCAGAAAAGTGACACTTGATATAAAAAATTAATGAACAATGACTAAAGCTGTATTCAAAAGAAAACATGTAGCTTTACTAATTAAGAAGATAAGTACACTAAACATGCAACTCAATGGTATAGAAAAAAAAAACAAGCAAGAAATAAAGTAATAGGAAGTTGGAAGAGGAATTGTAGGGGAAAAAAAGCTAGAATTGGTTAATTTTAGGAATTTAAATAACAAAATATATAGGACTAGTAAAATCAAAGTGGATTCCTCAAAAAGACAAATAAAATTTACCAACCCTTAGCAAGCCTAAGATAGGAAACTGAAACATACATGAGGAATGAGAAAGAAAAGTCACAGTTACAGACACCAAAAGGACTAAATTCATTTCAGGAGACAAATGCAATCATATCTCTGAGCTGCTGAGGTTGCCTTGGAAAATTTCAACTTAATAACTGCCTTGGATAAAGACTTCTTTGTCTCCAGCTCCTCCAAATCGCCCTATAAATGGATTTGTATTTCTACCAGAACGAACCATTTAAAAACTGCATTAAAACAAACCATAACTAGAGTTTAAACAGTGTTGTGGGGATTTTATTGCATACACTCATACAACTCTGTTTCAAGTGACATCTGCCTTCTCTAGAGTCCCAAGTGTAATCAAATGCCCTAGGCCTCGCTTTGTAAGGAAAACCAAGCCATCTTTTTTGTACTCGTCACAATGGCCCAAGTCTCCCATCCAGTTAACTGGCAGACAGAGCCCCCTTGAAGTGTTTCTCAGTTATTTCTTGGTGTCCCTACAGGGGTGCCTTTTGTGTCCCAAGTTACGACAGCAGCTGCCACCTGGTGTTGGTCCTGCTCTGTCTCTCTGTTAACCTGCCTCTTTGAGAACACCATGCTTTCTGTTGTTCCTGCCATGTGGTTTTTCAACCATCTTTTTTCCCTCTGTGAAACCACTTGATCCTTCTCTCTCAATTTGTGTACTTGGGGAGATTTTGTTTCTCTTGGTCCCAAATGTAGGTCTATGACTCAGGCCTGACCAATGAGAGCATTCATTCCCCTAGACCTGGTGATGGGTTCAAGGATGGTCAGGTGGCCCAACCAGAGGCAATGAGACACAATGGCATTTCTGCTGGGTATCCTGGGAGAGAGGCTAACGTTCTTCCCTTGGACTCATTGCCAGCAGCCATCTTGGCACCCCATACAGCCTCATCATGAGACCATCTGGGGAAGAACAGAGTGAAGAGAAGGAGGATGGTGACATCATTTGGGCCCCTGGGACTACCTTATAACTGAAACCAGCCTATTCTTGAAATTTCAGTCACATGAACCAACATGTTCTTTTTTCTATTCATTAAAGCCAGTTGAGTTGAGTCGGGTCATCACTGGAACCCAGAATTTTAACTGAATAATTTGTTTGGCAGAATAACACTAAGTATTATCTATGATCCAAAGCAACTAGTGCTTGTGTCTAGCAATTTGCCAAGTTACTTTCAAGCTGTTCTGATGGCTTCTGCCTTTTTACCTGTCTTTCCAGAGAAACTTAACAACCAGCCCAAGAAGGTAGCTGCAAATTCTAACCCCTCTCTTCATATTGCCCCCTGGTTTGCACTTCTAATCAAAATGCTTCCCTTTTTCCCCATTTACACTGGTTCCTATCAGAGAATGCATACAGATGTGATGAGCAGGGGAAGAACAGGGTCTGGGGAAGGCGGGGGTGATGGTGGTGGTGGTTGTTTATACAGGCAGCAGCTAGGCTCTCTCAAAGCCAGTCAAGGTATCCTAATACACCAGATTCTCAACCTGCATGGCAAAACAATCCCCCTTAAACACAAAAAGTAAGAGCATAGAAAATGACCTTAAAAAGAAGAACAGAATAGAGGCAAGCAGATATCTCCAAACTACCATCAAATATTTTTGGTTTAAATTGAATATATACATCTTTAAGGTCTTTTATAATTCTTCCTAACATTTAAACATTTTCAACTCACTGACTCAGATTTTTAAAGATTAATAAACCTTCTCAAATCTCTTCTTGCCAACCATTTTAATAGATCTGTCCTGCAGTGGTCTTATCCCCACCTCCTCAAAATAAAACACACCAAACAATAAATCAAGACCACTGAAATGAAATCCAGCCTCACATCACAGAGCAACGGTTTTATGGGTGAAACGTGTGCTTGCTAATTTCAAGAACAAATTATTGTGTTTTATTTAGTGCAGTTCCATTTATACACTTTTAGCTACAGGAAATAAAAAACAAAGCCCACAGGCCAGTTTTAATTTGGTCAGTTTTTTTTTTCTTTCACAAGAATCCCATGGTAGAAGAAACTCACTGACATCAAATTGGAAAACCCCTTTCTGCTCCCTTGCCTGAAAGTAAACTTAGCCGCTCGAACACGAAGTTGTCTCACTTACAGTATCAATGATGCTTAATAGACTTGCATTATTAACAGAGGAACATTTCTGCCTGGCAGAGCTGGAGTCAATATTTAATAGATTTAGGTCTTATTTAGCCACTGGATTTTGGGGCAACCTGACAAAATGCAACTCAGTATGCAAGCTAATAGATTCAAAGATGACAAAATGAGCATTTCCATACATATGCATTCTTCATAAATAATTGAGGCAATGAATGGAAGGCAATCCAATATCCTTTAATCATTTCCTAATTAATATTCTGTAGATAGGGCAATCCTGAGTAAATATTAGGCTTCCTTTAAAGAGTTCTGTTAAAAAAAAACCAAAATATCCAACCAAATGCTTTGGGTTTTTCTTGTTGTTGTTGTTAAGGAGGTTATCAGCAAGATTTTTCTACATAAAGCAGCTTGTTTCATTTCACTGAGAATTTCCTTCCTGTATTCTAATCACTGTTTAAAAAATGAAAGGAACATTTGTCCCAATGGCCAAGAGAGGTGATTCTCCAATTTGTGTGGGAAGGGAGTGGCAACCCACTCCAGTATTTGTGCCTGGCGAATCCCATGGACAGAGGAGCCTGCTGGGCTGTAGTCCATGGGGTCACAAAGAGTGGGACACGACTGAGTGACTAACACTTTCACACTTTCCAATTTATAGTCTTGAATGAGGCTCTGGAAGAATCCTCAGGAAGCGCCTGGCCAAGAGCTACACCCTGCAGGGCCTCAGAGCTAAGAGGTCTAGATTTACCAAAAAGGAACAGGTTCCAGGTCCCATTCTGCCCAAGCCAGCTATCCCTGGACACCTTTTAAATTCTGAGAGTCAGTTTTCTTATTTGAAAAATGGGAATTATCATTCTTACCGGGCTTCCTTTCTGGAACTATATTAAGGAATCAGTGAAACAGCTTCGCAAACTCTCTGAGGCCTCTAAACCAAAGTCATGCTGCCTGGGCCCCAAGTTCTGCTGAGCAAACTGTAGATGAGACATTTTAAACACCCTAGGCCTCAGTCTCATCAACTGTGAAAAGGGTATAATACTCATACCTGCATGGCAGGGTTCTTGAGAGATTTGACTCACACTAGACACGTAGGTGCTAATAGTGCCAGACACGTAAGAACAGCATTTAAATGTTAGCGCTTCTTCTAATAATTAGTATTGTTGTTGCTGCTGTCCAACAGGAGGAAACTCAATTCCAGGGAACCTGGTCAAGGTCACAATTCTATAGAGAAAGTATAATGAGCTTTTGCATTTAAGCCCCTTTCTGTAATGTGATGGGGTGCTTCCCCCAGACGTATTCTGGCAGGGGGTTACCTAGGGTGGTATTGACAGTGCCTCAAGGGAGAAAGGACATCTGACTGGAAACTGTAATCAGTTGAACTAAAACCAGCCAAAGAGCCCCCAGGATGGGTCGCCACCTTCACAGCAAGGACTGGACATCAATAATCAACAGCTAAGAGTAGGCAGGAAAAATCCTCCAAGAGGTGTGGTGGGAAAGAGTGCAGCAAGGTCACCGAACATTCTCAGTATGAGGGAAAACAAGAGAAGCCCAACTGCCCTCTGGCTGACCTTGGGCTGGGAAGAAGGCCATAAAAAATGTCATTCTGATGGATGAAGAGGTGATAAGGTGTGGAGTGATGGACCCACTTCATTTCAGGGTTTGGTGTGTGTTCTTAGGCGCTTCCCTCCTAAGGGCTGAGCTTGTAAATCTCAGGCAGGGTTGGTCACTATAAATATGGGGTTGGTCTGGAGCATGACAGCTGCTTTGTCTTCTAATGTGATACTCCGTGTGCAGGGACCCTCTGCAGGGGCTGGAGAACTTTCTGAAGAGAGCATGGGAGTGTCCTGTCCTACTTCCCAGCCCACCCACTTGGCCATGGTCTTTGACCTCTCCCCTTTCCAGGCTCCATATACGACTTTCCTCAGCCCCCGTCAATCAGATTTCTACCCGCTCTCATTTCATAACAACTGGGGCTTACTGCTTTTGCTTCCTGGGGGAAAGCAATCAGATATCACCCAGTGATGCTGAGGAGATGCAGAGAGAAACATCAGTGTATCTTTGCCGATGGGCAGAAAGCTTCCACAGTGGTCAACAGGAACCATTCCCTGTGGCCAGGACAAAGCACTGGGATACTGGGGAGGCAGGGGGTGTGAGGACTAAGATGCTGGTGTGGGAGCCTTCTTGTCACTCTCTCCTCTCTCTCTCATCCCCCTGTCTTCTTCTTCTCCTCTTCCAATCCTCTGACTTTTCCTCCCTTTCTTTCATATAACATTTTCTCCAAAATGGGAAACTCCAGAAAGGACTTTCACAGAGGTCAAGTTATTTTACATTTTTCCCTATTGTCATTCAAATTATATTGCATAATTAAATACATCATTACAAAAGCAAACATTACAGTTTTTTAAAATTAGTTTGATATACAGGCCATGTTTTTAGGCTGCTTTATAAGCTGAAACTCCTCCTCATTGATGAAGAGGGGGACTGACTATATCACTTCTCAGGTTCCTTCCCGCACTGATTTCCCAGGAAATTTTCAGAATCCACTCATGCCTCTTCCTTAAAATGGGTCTCTCTGGAGGTACAGTCACTTTCTCAAAGGAAATGTATACCAAACCATGTGAAAACAGGGAAAGACACCAAGAAACATAGGAAGGGCTAGCAAGTCCTTTGGAAACAAAGCATTTCATGTTTACCAGGTCTTGGTTCTTAGGAAGGTGCGCCAGAAAATCACTGCACAAGTCCTGAACATAGGGCTTCCCTTGTGGCTCAGCTGGTAAAGAATCCACCTACAATGTGGGAGACCTGGGTTTGATCCCTAGGTTGGGAAGATCCCCTGGAGAAGGGAATGGCTACCACTCTCCACTCTGGTCTGGAGAATTCCATGGATTGTATAGTCCATAGTGTCACAAAAAGTCGGACATAACTGAGCACCCTTCCTGAACAGAAGCCATGAGCATGGCAGCAAGACACCACCTCCCTGACCCATAAACTTCTCTCTCTCTCTGATCCCAAGACCTTTTCAACCAGGTGTTTCAGTGACAAGAGTGTACACAAATTTCACTTGGACCTTATTTGGGGCCAAGGCAATAGCTCAGAGATCCCACAACCAGAATCAATCAAGTTTGTCTACTGAGTCACCTGCCTCTGAATTAACATCTTATGGGAAATAGGATAATTCTTGGTTGGTGTCTCATGCGTTAGATGTAGGTCAAACCTACACCAGGCTTCCCTTGACCTCCAACGAAGTAGGTAGAAATGCCAATCTTCTTATTACATTGCTGACAAAGATACCTATGATTTTGTCCCTGCTGGAATGAAAACACACACAGCAGGTACTATTATCACTATTAATATCACACTAAATGGATCAAAAAGTGCCCGCATACAGAAACAACAATCAAAACCCCAAACCAGTGAGAATTAACTTTGAACTTTGCAGTATACAGTATATCACACTCACACAACCAATTAAAAAGGCATGTCATCTTGTTTGGAAAATATCTATTGATTTCCCGGTTCATCAGATCAGGTTGATGTTCTTTCAATGGCCTCGATGACATCATCAATATTTTTCTATTTAGAATAATGACTTATTTTATATGCCAACAGCTATAAAAAACAACCCACCTATATATATTTCTACTGACACCAGCTTAAGAGACATCTGGCTTTCTCTCCTTAACATATGATATTGGTAATCTGGGGCTAAAGAAATGTTTTGGTCTTGTCATGAGACTCATTTAGAGACCACAGTAAATTTGTTTAGTTTAAAAACCAACCACTAAATCATATTTTCTCTATTAGAGTCCGATGCTCTCCGCTGCATTTGGTGTCCAAATTACATTCATTTTAGAGTGAATTACATTGATTTCAGAAGCAGCCCCCAACTCCCTTCTCCCCCCTGTCCAAGAAGGCAATATACTCACCAGCTGTGTGATCTTTGGCAAGTGACTTAATCTCTCGGAAACTCATTCTTCCCATTTATTAAATGGGAAAAAAAGGCGCTAGGTTTCTCAGGCACATTACCTCTTCTAAACCTCACAGTTGCCCCACGAGGTTGACACTGTTATCAGTCCAATTTTACAGGTGGAAAACTGAGGTACAGAGAGGCTAAGTTGTTTCAGGTGCCTGAAAACAACACAGGTATGTGTTGAAGCCAGAATTGTTGTTATTGTTTACTCGTTAAGTTGTGTCTGACTCTCTTGCAACCCCATGGACTGTAGGCCACCAGGCTTCTCTGTCTATGGGTTTTCTCACGCAAGAATACTGGAGTGCGTTGCCATTTCCTTCTCCAGGGGATCTTCCCAACCCAGGGATCGAACCTGTGGCTCCTGCGTTGGCAGGCGGATTCTTTACCACTGGACCACCAGGGAAGCCCAAAGCCAGAATAGCTGACCACAAATGTTTATAACCAATTGCAGCTGCCTCAGTGGGCTATGTGGACATTCAATTACATAGTCAAAACACCACCAATGTGGGCACTTGATAGGTGTTAAAGAGGCATTATAGCAGGGGGTGGGGAGTCATACCACCAGAATTCAAATCCAAGCCTTACTGTTTAGTGCCTATATAACGCTGGGCCAACAACTAACCCCTGTGTGCCTTAGTTGTCTTGTGAAATGGCAATGATAGAATGACGCCTGCCTTGTACGGTGTTGCTGAGGATAACACAGCCTGGGACATATACTGTGCCTGACACAGAGATAGTGCTCCATAACGACAGCTATCATTACTCATCAGTACTCCATAAACACTAGGCTTCGTTCCCCCTCAAATCCTTTGTGTCACCCAACTGTTTTCAACATACAGTCAGTCTCAACCTCTGACTTGTGTTTGAAACATAGAGTGTCGTTATGGCTTTGCAGGAAGCTCCCTGCTGGAAGAATTTATCTTTGTCTGTTTGGCCAATCTCTCCATTCCATTTTTACCTTCCCTTTGCCAAGTCCAAGCCTCAAGGATTCAGTTTTGCCTTTATTAAAATGAACCTGACGGCCCTTTCTCTTTGATTAAGCAATGGAAGGAAAGGAAGCTGAGGGCCTGAGGCCTCAGGAAAGACCTCTTGGGGAAGAAACTGAAGGCAGAAGGCTGGGGTCTCAGTCTGAACTGTCACTAATCATCCAGGTCACCCTGGGCCAGTCCCCGCTTTCTGGGCCTCAGTTCTGTATCTCTATAGATGGAGACTGGAGAAGCAACGTGGTTTTCATGCTGTGTCCCATGGAGCCTGGCATCTGGTGGCAGTGCCCACGGGGCTGCTGCAGGGAGCTGATGAAAGTTAAAGTGTTAGTCGCTCAGTTGACCCCACGGACTGTAGCCCTCCAGGCTTTTCTGTCCATGGAATCCTCCAGGTAAGAATCCTGGAGTGGGTTGCCATTCCTTTCTCCAGGGGATCTTCACAACCCCGGGATTAAACCCAGGTTCCCTGCATTGCAGGCAGATTCTTTATGGTCTGAGCCACCAGGGAGAGGGGCCTGGGGCAGAGGTCAAAATCAAGCAGCTCATGCTCAGCTTGCAGATAAGTATTTCCCTTGACCTGTAGAATGGTTTTGTTTTCCTTACTTATTGAGTTGGTTGCTAAGCTTTCAAAATCAGGAGTTTTTAAATCAATAATTTTTTTATAGCAGTCTTAGGTTTACAGAAAAATTGAGCCAAAATTCAGAGCTCCCAGATACTAACTCTTTCCTCTCACTTCTCTCTGGCTCCCAGTTTTCTTTATTATTATTAGCATCTTGCATCAGTGTGATATATTTATTGCAACTGATGAATCGGAAGATACATGACTATTAACTAAAGTCCATAGTTTACATTGGGGTTCACTCTTCGTGTTGTATACTTTATGGGTTTTGTAAATGCTCATGCCATGTACCCAGCCTCACAGTATCACTCAAACTAGTTTCTCTGCCCTAAAAATCCCCTTTGCTCTGCCTATTCATCCCTCTATCCTCCCAACCCTTAGCAGCCACTGATCTTCTTACTGTCTTGATAGTTTTGCCTTTTCCAGAATGTTATATGGTTGGAATCAGACAGTAGGTAGTGATTTCAGATTGGCTTCTTTCACTGGGCAATATGCATTTACGATTCCTCTATGTCTCTTCATGGCTTGATAGCTCACTTCTTTTTAGCACTATGGATGTCTCACAGTTTATTTATCCATTCACCTACTGAAGAACATCTTGGTTGCTTATAAGTTTGGGCAGTTATGAAAAAGCTGCTATAAACATTTATGTGCAGGGTTTTGTTGAACACAAGTTTTCAAATCATTGGGGTAAATACCAAGGAACATCATTACTGAAGCATATGGTAAGATTATGTTTAGTTTGGGAAGAAACTGCCAAACTGTCTTTCAACGGGGCTGTGCCATTTTGCATTCCCACAAGCAATGAATGAGAACTCCTATTACTCCACATCTTTATCAGCACTTGGTGTTATCAGCGACTTAGCAGCAGCAGCAGCAGCAGCAGCAGCAGCAGCAGCAACAGTATTTGTGATTTTAGCCATTCTAAGAGGTGTGTAATGGCATCTTACTGTTTTTACTGGCAGTTCCCATGGGTCATATTATATTATGTTGAGCATATTTTTATATGTTTATTTGCTATCTGTACATCTTCTTTAGTGATGTGTCTGTGCAGACTTTTGGCCCATTTAAATTGGGTTGTTTGTTTTCTTATTGTCAACTTTTTTTGTGTATTTTGTATAAAGTTGTTTATTGGATATGTGTTTTACAAATATTTTCTCTTAGACTATGGCTGGTCTTTTCATTTTTTTTTTTTTTTTAGCAGTGTCCATCACAGAGCAGCAGTTTAGAAATCAGGCGCATTCACATATTCTAGCTTCCTGGCTTCCCTTGGAAGTAGATCTGGTAACACTGGGACCCATTCCTGCAGGGCTGAAGCCATCTAGTGGCTGCCTCTTAAGACCAGGGACACTCTCTCCATCTCAACAGAGATCTATCCAGCTCACTTCACTCAGCTGAATGACCTACCTTGAGATATTTGACAGTGTGACTCTGGCCTTGGGAAGTTCCTGCTTTATCTGATTTTTACATTGGGTTCCCCATAGGTTTGCTATGTATAAAAGAGACATTTAAAAATAAAATTAAACTTAGATGATCTTCCTGCTCTTTCACACAAGAACTATCCATTCATTGTTGTCTTTGACTTGCATGAGGAAAAAAAAATTTCATAAACACTCTCTGCATGGCATCTTCTAATTGGCCTTTGAGCCTATTCTAATCCACACCAGGGAGCCCAATACTCACATGGGGATCACCTCACATGCCACTGTGTCCACCAGAAGTATCCCCATGGCAGTATTTTTGTGGGGTCACTGCCTATGCAGGGATGGGTGTTAGAGTCATCTTATAAAGCAAAATAATTTAAACCCCAAATGATGAAAACCAGGTCTTTATACAGAGGAATCACCCTTTCCTGGAAAGGGACTTTCATGTGAAGGCAGGCCAGAATCAAGAGCAGGAGCAAATAGTAGGTTGGAACTCCTGCCTCTTGGCTCCTACTCATTCTGAAGCATAAATCTGCTGAGTGGGATGGTGGGCAAACTTGCCAGCATCATTTGAACCAGGAGTCCCCAATCCCCAGGCCACAGACCAGTACCAATCTATGGCCTGTTAGGAACCAGGCCACACAACAGGAGGTGAGAAGCGGGAAGTCAGCAAAGCTTCATCTGTATGTACAACTGCTCCCGACTGTTGCACTTGAATCATCCTGAAACCATCCCTCTCCCCATCTGCGGAAAAATTGTCTCCCATGAAACCAGTCCCTGGTGCCAAAAAGGTTGGGACCACTGATTTAAACTGTTTGTCTTTCTCCCCTGAACTGGTATAGTCCACTTTCTTTAAGGTATACATGTACGCCATGAATCTCTTTGATCAGGGCCATGGTGCTGCTGGGAAAAAGATTCTCAGGTTCTAAAAAGCATCATCAAAGACAAAATCTTGGGTACACAGAACAGGACTTCACAACATATTGGAAAGAAGGAAACATTTTTTGCATAAATGCCTTGTCCTCAGGCTAAGTCTGGTATCCTGTTGTGGATACCTGTTGCAGTGATGTGGATGGAGGCCTGGAAAAAGTTTGCTAGGGCTACTGTTACAAAGCATGACAAACTGGGTGACTTAAACAACAGAAATTTATTGTCTTTTCCTTTTGGAGGCTAGAAGTCTTAAATCGAGGTGTTGACATACAACTCAACAAGAACAATAAAACAAACAGTCCAGTTGAAAAATGGGGAGAGGACCTAAATAGACATCTCTCCAAAGAAATTCAAACTGTCAATAGGCACATGAAAAGATGCTCAATGTCATTAATCAGGAGAGAAATGCAAATCAAAGCTACAATGAAGTACCACCTAAGACCAGTCAGAATGGCTGTCGTTAAAAAGTCTACAGGTAACAAATGCTGGAGCGGTGGGGAGAGAAAAGAGAACCCTTCTACACTGTTGGTAGGGATGTACATAAGGGCAGCCACGATGGAAAACAGTATAGAGGTTCCCCAGAAAACCAAAATTCAAATTACCATACGATCCAGCAATCCTTCTCTTGTACATATATCGAGACAAAACTATAATTCAAAAAGATACATGCACCCCAATGTTCATAGCAGCAATATACACATAGCCAAGACATGTAAACAACCTAAATGTCTACTGACTGATAAATGGATAAAGAAGATGTGGTACATATATACAATGGAATATTACTTGGCCATAAAAAAGAATGAAATAATGCCATTTGCAGCAGCATGGATGTGACTTTATACTAAATTAAGTAAGTCAGAAAGAGAAAGACAAATACCATAGGAATCAGTTATATGTGGAATCTAAAATACGACATAAATGAACTTAACTACAAAATAGAAACAGACTCAAAAACATAGAGAATAGACTTTTGGTGGCCAAGGGGGCAGGGGGTGAGGGGAATGGATTGGGAATTTGGGATTAGCAGATACAAACTATTATATATAGAATGGATAAACAACACGGCCTTATGGTATAGCACAAGGAACTATATTCAATATCCTGGAATAAGCCATAATGGAAAAGAATATAAAAACATATAAGCATTGTATAACTGAATCACTTTGCTACACAGCAGAAACTAACATAGCATGGTACCTCAACTATACTTTGAAGTTCCTTCTGAGGGTTGTGAGGGAAGGATCTGTTCTAGGCCTCTCTCTGCAGCTTGTAAGTAACTCTCTTCTCCCTCTGTCTACTTACATCATCTTCCCTCTATGCATGGCTTTGTGTCCTAATTTCCCCTTTTCATAAGTATACCAGTACTACTGGATTAGGGCCCACTTTAATGACCTCATCTCAATCTAACTAATTAGAAGTGCAATGACCCAATTTCCAAATAAGGTCACATTCTGAGGTACTGAAATTGGTGGAGGAGGTGGGGGCGGGGGAAGGGGGACACTCTTCAACCTACAATGAGGCCTCTAGAGTAAGAGAGCAGAAAAATCCCTTGTTTCCATGAGCCAGCTGAAAGCAGGTCATCAGGAAAGTGAGTTCCAGAAGAAAGACCACAGGAGCAAAGCTTCAGGATGGCATTCTCCATTTTCTCCATTGTTCTAGAGTCTCGCTCATCTTTTTCAGCTAATATAGACAGGGTAGAAACTAAGAGATGCTAAAAGTTAAAGGAAATTTATTGTAAGTCCTCAAATTCCACTCCAGTGTTTCCTCAATCCCCATGATGCCTTTATACAAGTTGTTCTTAGCAGCTGCACAATGGACAGCCCCTCCCAGTGGTGGTCTTGACCAGGTCAACAGGGCTCTGAAATACAGGACTGCCCCACCCCTTGCACAGCATGCAAAGTCCCAGAAGCTGGTCATCGGGCTTCCTGAGCTCTGAGCTACTCCTCGTTCTGTTGCCCTGACAACCTCCACCACCTGCCCCAGCCACCACTTCACCCCACTGTTCTGTCTATGCCTCGTGCCTTCAGAGACTCACAGTGCCTTTTCCCAGGTGATCCCATTTCACCAGCTTCTCCTTTCGGCTCTGTTTTCATCTCATGCCCTATGGTTAACTTTTAGGAGTTTCTGAATAACAAGGACTTGAGGGCACCCCTTTCTGTGCAGTCTCTCTGCTTGACTGGAATATATTTTGTTTCCTTTCTCTAGTGAAATAGTGAAGGCACAAACTAAAGTTTAATGGGTGTGGGGGGAGAGTGGGAGGGGTGGAGTGATTCACAGTGGGTCTGAGAAGACAGATGAGCCGTTCCTAGGAGACGGAGAGTTGGATCACTAGTGTTGCCTAGTGGGGAAAGCATAGGCTTTATCATAAACAGACAAAGAGATCTTAACTACACCAGTGACTGGAAGAAGGTCATTACATCTGAGTGTGGCTTCAAACATCATCTAAACACTGACAACTCCCTAGTTTGTATCTCCAGGCCTAATCTTCCTCCCAAATGGGAGGTCAAAATTCCAACTTCCTTCTAGACATTTCTTTTTGGTGTCTGATAGTCATCTCAAACTCAATATGTCTAAAAGCAAACTCTTAATTTTATACCAAAATCTACCCTTTACCCAGTCTTTCCTATCTTGGTGAACGATAAGTCCATTTTTTTAGTACGCACATCAGAAATTTTCAGAGTCATCTTTGACTCCTTTCTCTTTTTATCACTTCTCATACTTATAGCCATAAAAATTTAAAGAAATTTTTCTAAGGAGGTACAAACTTTTAATATTATGTATAAAATAAGCTTACAAGGATACATTGTACAACACAGGAAATATTGCCAATATTTTATAATAACTATAAATGGAATATAACCTTTAAAAACTGTGAATCACTAGATTGTACACCTGTAACTTGCATAATATTATACATCAACTATACCTCAATAAAACTTTTTAATTAAAAAATAAATCTTTCTAGCTTTACTTTGAAATATATCCAGAATCTATATGATTCTCACCATATTCATTTCTGCCCCCCTAGCCTGTGCCATTATTCATTACCTGGGTTACTAAAATCACTTCCTAACTAGTCTCTTTACTTCCATCCTCGGTCCTCGAGGTGATTTTTTCAAGACAGTGTTTAGAGCAGTCTCTTAAAAACAGACATCAGATCACACTACTTCTCCACTCACAATCTTCTCTGACAGACTCTCAGCTGCCCCGCAACACCCATTCTCCCTTTCTTTCTTTAATAATAGACCCTCCAAAATGTATCTGAATAACGGGTGAAGACTGCACCTTCCACCTCCACAGCAGCTGGTGTGTCCTCGCAGCTAGGCTGGAGTCCGTGTGCGATGAGCAGATGCAGCATGCGTGACGTCCAGACTAAGCACTGACAGAGGGGAACATCATTGCTTCTCTCCCCCTGCCTATGGGCGCAGCGACGTCCACCCTCACATGGCCACTCTGACAGCCCCGGGCCTCCCGCCCTGGGTATCACCTGAGAGAGAGTGAGACGTGCATTTCATTCCATTACTATGGCAGCTGAATGTGTACTCTAGCGTCACACCCTCCAGGGCCTTGGTTTTTGCATCATTGAGTTGGCCACAAAGTTCATTTGTTTTTTTGTTTTTTTGTTTTTTCTGTAAGATGTTTTAGCAAAACCCAAGTGAACTTTCCTTGGCCAACCCAATAGAATAAAAGCTAAAAACTTCCAGGGACCCAGAGAGCCCTGTGCGCTCTTGCCCTTGACAAACTCTCCACCTTCATTTCTTATCCCCTTTGCCCTTGTGCTCATGCTGCAGCCACCAAGAATACCTGTCCTCAGGGCCCAGCTTACATGCCACCTCACCAGGGAGCCTGGTCCTGGCCCCTAGTGGCAGCTCACACCCTGCTTCACCTTTCCTCACCGCTCTGATCGCTTCAGAACACGAAACTGTTTCTCTCTGCCCTGCCCTGAGAGAATGGGACCTTCTAGAGAGAGGAAATTTGTGGTCTGGTTTGCTGCTTTTAACTATGTTAAACTCTCCAAAGTATTTATTGGCTGAATAAATGAACAATGTTTCCTGTAAAATGGGGACAGGAGTTTCTGCCACACAGGTTCATGCTGAGAACAAGTGGACCTGATGCCAGGGGCTTCGAGGGGAGTCTGACACCAGGTACACCCTCAGGAGACATTAGATACCCAACTGAAAGACTAGCTTTGGTGCACAGATGGGTGTATTCTCACAGGATGTTTTTCTATTTAAACCTCAGAGTTTTATTTTTCATCAGAGACATCCCTTTCAATTAACATTTTCTGTGTTATAAAATCTCTCTGTTCATTTGTTACTACCCGCCAATTTCTCTCACATCTGCCCCTGTGACCTGGCAATATCCATTTGTTGGCTCTGTCATTGATTCAGACATCTCTGAAAATTGGCAATGCTGTTTCTTATCATCGCTGAGATCATATCCAAGCCTGGAACGTTCAGAAACAAGAGACATCCCTGAGATGGTGACCTCAGGGGACGCTCCCTGCTGGTCGTCTCTTTCAAGCTGGCGAAGGGAAAGCATATCGTATCTTGTATTTCTCCAATTTGAACAGAGCTATGCTGATTTAGCACAAATTTCCCATAAAAAGCTGACCCTCGGGGAGCAGAGACTGAACTTGGAAAGTTTTAACCCCAAAGCAGAATTCGTCGTAAAGTTACGAGTGGCTGAAATGTGAGGGGCTGGGGCTGTTGGAGTGGGGTTGAATGGCAGTGGTTTTACGGCTCCTGTGATTGCATTTCCTCCCCTAGAATGCTTGACTATTCCCCCACGTGCCACACTTCCCCCATGAACCCAGCCAGAGGTGTCGTTACCCTGCTTACCCGCTGAAACAGATTAGGAGGACTGTTACCAACAAAGCTACTTCCCATGGTAAAAAGAGACTCTTGGTTCAAGCTTTCCCTCCTCAGTCACTGAGAGCGACAATTCATTTCTTCCCCACTAGCCAAATGCTCTCTCCTGATGCACACATGTGCATCCCACTGAAGTCAGGGAGGCTCCAAACACATTTGAAGTCTCTCCTTGTTGGCAAGATAGCCGAGTTGTAAGGACAATCTCCAGAGTAGGGTGTGTGTGTGTGTGTGTGCATGGGTGGGTGTGTGTGTGTGTAGCAGCCTGCATGGGTGGAAGATTCTTACCATTTTTGAATCTTTATAGTTTAAAATCAGCCAACCTACTTGTGCTGGGAATCCTTTAACATCTATGCTCCAGTGTAACAGAAAAGATGATGGAAAAGTTCTTTTGACAGCAACCACCAAATTTACAAAACTGTGAGATCTGAGGGTCAGGAAGTAGACACAGAATAGATGACAGCAACATACACAGGTTTTGAGGCCACAGACCTGTGTTCAAATCCCAGGCCCGTCACCTTCTACCTCTGTGCTTGTGGGCAGGTTCCTTACTTTTTCTAAGCTCTTTCATGTCTTTCTGCCTTTTGGTCTGTAAAATGGAGATTAAGGTATGTAAATGCCTTGTATCTAAGAAGCGCTAAAATGGAGGCCATTATTATTCCATCACAGGAGCTAGAAGATGTTATGAACACGGTTCCCTCCAACGCCAGCCATCTCAACCACACACACACACACACACACACATACACACACCCAACTGACCAAGCCTCCCAGGTGTGCTACACTCCCGTAAGAGCTACTTTCTGGCTTCCAATTCCTTCCCATTCAGAAAGCTGGGAACTCTTTCCTCTACTTCAGTGGAGACATCTCTGGAGGGCCCCAGGCCAGTAACTTATGTGGCTCAGCCTCCAGCAATTCTCAATGCCTGCTCCTACTTGAAAGTACAACTGGATTCTACTCTTGCTTCCACTCTTTTTTTTTAAAATATAAATTTATTTAATTGGAGGTTAATGACTTTACAATATTGAACAAATCACCAGTCCAGGTTCGATGCACGATACTGGATGCTTGGGGCTGGTGCTTCCACTCTTGCTAGCCGATGTAACTCTGTCCATTCTGGCTTAATGTGACACGTGACAATATACATGATGATCTTCAATCTTCACAAAAGTGTAAAACTCAAGTAACATAGGACATAACAGATACCCTCCTCATATTCCATCCTAATGCATAATAGTCTTTGTTAAAGTCATCTGTTCAATGATTCCTTTCACATCTTCTTCCTCTACTAGACGGTAAGCACCCTGAGGCCTATTTTGCTCCACATAGCACACTGTCAGAGCAATTACAACAAAGCAGCCTTCAGTAGTTATTTGCTGAATAAATGCAAGAATAAGTATCTCAAAATACTCTGAAAACTGTAAAGCACATGCTAATGTCAGATACTATTATTATTATGAGACATCATGCAAATACCAAGTGATTGGTTATGGGGCTGCCCTGCTCAACCAATTTATATATGTATTTAAAAAGCTTTCCTTTCCACCGTACAGTTTTTAGGCATATCATTTGTACATAAACGAGTATGATGTTTTCAGACATTTCCAAAGAAATTCAGCAAAGAGCCCTGATTCAAAAGTATAAAGTCCTGCATTTTAATGTAGTATCTTCAGAAAAATAGATTCTCTTTTTGATTGGGCAGGTATATGTGGGCTACTGATTTTTCATTTTATTTACACACTTAACGACTCATTTATACACCGAAAAAAGTGTTAGTTGCTCAGTAGCGTCCGACTCTTTGAGACTACATGGACTATAGCCCACCAGGCTCCTCTGTCCATGAGATTTTCCAGGCAAGAATATTAGAGTGCATAACCATTTCCTACTCGAGGGGATCTTCCCAACCCAGGGATCGAACCTGAGTCTCCCACTTTGTGGGTAGGCTCTTTACCATCTGAGCCACCAAGGAAGCCTCATACACTGAAGAACTATTTATTAAATTTCTGTTTGGTGCTAGACACTGTATCAATTATTGAGGAGACAATGATAATTACGGCCAATGGCCCTTGTGTTCAGCTCTTTGTCTAGTGTGGGAGCCCAGTCTGTGAACCCAGTTACGACGATGCGGTATGAACTACACTGGAGAGGCGCAAGGAGTAGTGAGGGCACAGAGGGGAAGGTGCTGGTGTTGGAATGGGTGAAGGATCGTAAGGAGCCTTTCAGAGGACACGCTGGATCCCAGTCTTGAAGGATGAATATGGGTTTCCCAGGTAAACCAGGTGAAAGAGGAGTATTACAGGAAGTGAGAAGAGCATATTTTTTGATGAATAAAAGAGAACAAATAAATGGACAGCTGCAGTCACAAAGGAAATAAGCCTAAGTGATCTGCCACCTTGTATTTCAACCATGTGGCTATTTATGGATGGAGGTGGGTGCAATGAGGTGCTTTTAGCTCCTTATGCTGCCCAAGCAGCCAAAAAGGGCACCCAGTGACCATGAAAATAGGTGGGATATCAAGGAAGGCATTTTAGGCAGATACTAGCCACTTGCCCACTTCCAGCAGGAGGAAAAGAAATAATCTTCAACGCAGTTTCAACCAACCTGAAGATGTCAAAACACTACAGAAGACTTAATCTTCACTTGTCACAAAGATGTTCCGAAGAATGCATAGAGGGACAGCCATTTTCTTCCTCTCCAGGATTCACAAATAACACTTGGGTTCAAAGCAGGGGACATTGTTAAAGACAACATTATTCTTCCAGAAAGCCAAACCAAGTGCTTTTGAAAACCTCTGACTCTCTTCTGAATGTAATCTATGCATTTAAAATCATTTTCTGAGCTGGGACAAGACACAAACATCCTCACAACACAAGCTGCCGCAGATACAGTTGGGCTGCCTGGTCTCGTTGAGCTGAAAAGTGCTATTTCACGGTGTTTTCATTTAAAAATTCTTCTTTTTATTTTTTAAAGAATTCTTCTTATAAATAAAAAAATTATTATTATTCAAGTGCATGCTAAAACTGAATCATACCATTCTTACATATTTTTTCATTGGATTGTTGCAACCCATAAAGAAATCCAATTAAATTTCCCTTGCAGGCACAGGCCTTCATTCAGGGGGCCTTGAAAAAGCTGGTTTGTTGTATTGTATGGCAGGTCGATGAATCAAGAAGCAGAGAGGGCCTGTCCCATTTCTTGTCTTGTGTGACATGATGTGAAGAGAGTCTGCCAGCAATGTTTCAAAGAGCTGCATTATCAGACAACATAAAGGCCCTCCGTCCAGCCTTTCTGCTCTGTACTGGGAAATATGCACACACTGCATCCGATGAGCAGTTTGGAACACTGTATGGTTAACATACCGCTTTATGGATCTTGGGAGCATTCTTATCCCAGACATCAGACCAAGGTTAAGCAGGGAGTGAGCCAGAGATAAGATAAGGTTTTTGAAGATACTTTAAAGGAATGTCCTGGAAACCAGACTATACAAACATGTGTTTTCATTACCTGTAAAGAAGGCAGAAGCCAATGTGTCACCAATTATATTATTTTATGTTAATCTGTTTCTCAGTTGCTATCTGGACTGTTTACGTGTTTTCTCTTATTCATTTATATATCTTGTGCAGTCTCAATTATTACCAGACACACAGGATTTTTGTTTCTAAATGTACATTCTGCCTGAGTGGATGCAGAGACAGAGGTGCCTCCCCCACCCCCTCCTTATCTTCCCTCTAGTATAGAAAAAAGCTCTTCTAAACTTCTACCATGGAACTGAAACTTCCTTTACGATATCACCCATGTTGAAGAATTCAGTCTTCTTGCCACCTGTCACACTCGATGTGGAAAACTGAGGTCAGAGTCAAAACAAAGTGATAAACACAGCCGGACGTTAGAGAGAGAAAGATGCTACTCTTCATATACCTTAGCCAACTACTACCTGGAAACGATTTTTCATTCTTTTCACCTATTGGCTTTTTACTTTTGCTTTGGTTTTGTGTTACTCTTCATGGTCTTTCAAAAAAGTAGCAATTGCCTAATTCTTTGGAGCATCATTTATCAGTGAACATGAGAAGCTTAGTTCAGGAAGCTGGAGTTTACAGGACACAGATGGACATTCAACGCCATTCTTTCATATTCTCGCTCTCTCTCCAGACACATCTCACAATCAAATTTTCAAAATAACTCACTTATGCTTTTTCCTCATGCAAGGAATACATTTGTCTTGCTTTAACACAATGATTTAACTAGTGACAAGACACATAGGCAGATATAATTGTTTTCTGTAATAAGAACCTCGGGAGCAAAGCAGGCATGAGTATTGGTCTGTACTCAGTAATTGGAAAGGCACACCAGGCTTTTCCAGATACGGTGTCTGCAAATTTATTTATGTGTCAGAAATGTTTCTTTAAAGTTGGAGTTCCGAAGTGAGTGCTTGTGATGAGCACCCTTCTTCCCAGAAGGGTCTGGTCAGAGGAGGAACCCGTGGGCTGCCGTAGCCCAGGGCAGGTGCAGCGCACTCGCTCCTTTGTTTCTGGTTTCTGAATGTCTTACCACAGAAAATGTCTTCTCTATTTTTAAGTGCAGTTCTTTAAGGCAGAAGCCATCCATGTGAAAAGTAGTTGGGACAGTCCCTCACAGGCAAATCTTACAAAACCCAGGTATGGGGTCTGTCTGTCTGTGCAGGCCTGCGTGGCTTCCCTTCAGAGGAACCCTAAATTGTTCTTCAGATCACCAACAAACCCTCCTCACCCATCACGTCCTAATTGGACACAGATTCTCTCCCACACACTGGCCCGGGGTCCCCCAGAAACCAATGCTGATGAACTATCAGATTTGCCCGGTCCTCCAGTGTCACAACCGCAAATCAGCCTATTGCTGAATTTGGCCCGTGCTTTGGGTTTTCATGAAACATGAGCTCCAGGAAAAGCTCTTAACTTCAAATTCAGTTACAAACATTCCCTCCAAGATGCCTGGAGCTGTGTTCTCACCGGCAACTCCCAACACACGTGCATACCAACAGCACAAATGTATCACACATACACATGAACACAAACAGCACAAGCACGTCACATGTACCCACATCACATTTACATACATGGCACAAGTACAGCACACATGCACACCCAGCACACTCATGCACACCCAGCACACTCATGCACACCCAGCACACTCATGCACAC
>NW_024070185.1:27632940-27633168 GCF_014754425.2 Oryx dammah
CAGCACACTCATGCACACCCAGCACACTCATGCACACCCAGCACACACACATCCCAACACACCCCACAGCATACACAGACACCCCACAGCACAGGCACGTCACATGTACACACACACACACACACATTTACATACATAGCACACACATAACATACATATGTACATAAACACCCAGCACACACATGCACACCCAGCACACACACATCCCAACACACCCCACAGCATACA